>NC_092088.1:41681058-41981058 GCF_045679555.1 Salvelinus alpinus | reverse complement strand
GATAAGAACATCCAATAGTCAAAGGTATATGAAATACAAATGGTACAGAGAGAAATAGTCGACGCGTCATAATTCCTATAATAACTACAACCTAAAACTTCTTCACTGGGAATATTGAAGACTCATGTTAAAAGGAACCACCAGCTTTCATATGTTCTCATGTTCTGAGCAAGGGACTTAAACACTCGCTTTTTTACATGGCACATGTTGCACTTTTACTTTCTTCTCCAACACTGTTTTTTCATTATTTAAACCTAATTGAGCATTATTCATTATTTATTTGAGACTAAATTGATTTTTTAAATGTATTATACTAAGGTCAAATAATAGTTCTCATTGTTCATTCAGTATTGTTGCAATTGTCATTAAACAAATGTATGTATGTATATAATCGGTATCGGTGTTGAAAAATCATAATCGGTCGACCTCTACAATGGAGCTGGCCAAAATCCTGGCTGGGGAGCAGCCAGGAGAACCCTTTATGGATGGGCGAGAGGCAGGAGAACTTGAGCCCATTGCTCCCGGCGCCTGGTCCTGCTCGATCCAGAAAAGGGACTGAAGGTTGCTGAAGTCGACTTCGAAATCGTAGGAACAGGCACTGCGGCTGCAGACACCCCCAGCGACGAAGGTGCAGGAAGATCAGGCTCCAGGACAACGAAACTATTTGTTGTTTGTATCCACTCCGGGCCTCTAGTTGGGAGTATAGACTGTGGCCGCTGTCTTCGGCTTCCACGGCTCGTGAGATGCGACCATCGTTGATTTCCTTGCTCCTCTTGCTGTGCTCCTTCCACTCCGCTATTGCCCGGCCAGCCTGATAATGACAAACGACAAGGCGGAGATGCATCCAACAAGTGCGAACGCCGTCCAGCCACCGGCGTAGAAAAGGTCATCATTCCACTCTGCGTTTTCCCCAGTTTCTTACGTAGGCTGGCAACCTGCGTGATCAAGGAAGCCACCTCCAGCCTCTAATCTTTGGCAAGCAAACAATTGCCGGATTGGAACTCTGAGTGATCTGGTTTGTCCCGAAACAAAGCTCCTACAGCGCTGGAACAGTTCATTTATTTCTCCAGACAAAGAGCGCTCCATTGCAAAGCTCATCTGGTATCATCTTCGTTAGCTTGATGGCTAGCAGCTTAGCATCTCTGTCAAGCAGGCTTCAACCCGTCTGCTAAGTGGGATTCCGGGACAAGAAATGGCAGTCCTCGCTGTTAAAAGCTAACCGCGTCGCGAAATCCACGACTGAATACCAGGTTTGGTATTCGTATTTAAAGATTATTGGTTGTTTGAATCAAAAATAATAAACTAAGTGTTTCCAGCATATGGTTGTATCACAACCAGCCGTGATCGGGAGTCCCATAGGGCAGCGCACAATTGGCCCAGCGTCATCCGGGTTAGGGGAGGATTTGGCCGGGGGGGCTTTACTCTAGTGACTCCTTGTGGCGGGCCGAACACCTGCGAACACAGGCCACCCTCCACACCACCATGTGTAGCCACCAGGCGAGACCTTTGGGGAGTTGCAGCGATGAGACAAGACTGAAATTGGGGAGAAAAAAGGGGGCAAAGTAAAGCAAACAAATGCAATCCTCATATCACCTTGAGGTGACATAACAACAGTGCCCTCTGCTGTCCTTGTAGATGAAGTGCACTGTACTTCGGTCAGTTGCTGTGCGGCGGGGTACGCCTGGGGGCTACACATGGTGGTGTGGAGGGTGGATGGAGGGGATGGTGGACAGCAGCTGGCTGCTTTGGTGGAGGTTCCCCAGGCCTTCTACAACCGCACTAGGGGCCTCTGGAGCTCCAACCACACCGATGACTTCCGGCAGTCTGACGGGAAGCTGATGATCTTCCCCAACAACAACCCTCCCCCGGAGGAGAGCCTACACCCCTTTGGCCTGTTCTGTGAGTGAGGCTTAAAGTCAATAAATCACATTGAAGGAGTTGGAGGCATATTGAATGTACATACCAACATACCACTTAGAATGTAGCGTTCCAGTGTGGTCTCTCTCCCCTAATATAGTGGATCACACAGATGAGTTACCCCTAACTCCACTCACAGTCACACATGGCGTGCCAAGTATTAGTAACCATTCACAGACATTGCTAGGTGTTTAAAGGAGCGGTCTTTCACCCTTTCAGCTTCGGTCTGACCAGTGGGTAAAAATACACACAGAGCCCCTCGGTTACATATACGGTCCTGTCTGTTCAGTCAGTGTATGTTGCAATCAGTTTGCACGTGTGTTCATGACATACTGTCTTCTAACGACACTGGCCTAGGTCTGGAGTCCCAGGAGCTGTACCTCAACCTGGCTATGGTGTTTGGTGACTCAACTGCTACGTTAGCCAAAGGTCCAAGAATTTATATCTTTATTCTACATGTTGGTCCTTCCTCTTTGAGTCCCATACTGTTGTATGCTCTGTGAAAAAGTTGCACCCTGGACAAATATCTAGGAGCAGCTTACCCTCCCCAATTACAGACTCTAATCTTAATTATTACCCTAATTGGGCTGGTTTAGCGGGATAAACACAGAATGGACCTTAGATTAGCCTCTGTGCAACTTCATCCCACTCCAACGCATTCTACCACCCGTTGTGTAAGAATTCATCAAATGCGGTGTAGTGGTGATTGAGGTCAGTTGGTATGCCTCTCTATAGGCCATTGACATGCTCCAATTTCTCTCCTATGTAGGTAACATGCCTCCCATCGTGACTGAGCCCACAGTGATCCGCTGTAACTTCAAATCCACTGTTCACGTGCAGATCAGCACTCAAAATGGCAACAATATAAGCTTCTCAATGCTCTTCCCCAGACCACCACAAGCCTCTGTTGGGAAAAGTGAGCTACAAACACACACATACACATGCAACTCCCCTCTTAGCGAAGTTACCTATAATTCCCTCCTGTATCTCTCCCTATAGGTGATGGCATATTGACCTGGACACCACTCGACATCCAGCTCGTCGACCTGACCATCAGAGTTAATGACCAGCTGTTCAGCTCTCAGTTCAACCTCATCCTGCAGGTGTGCAACTGCCTCAACGGTGGCACCTGCCAATTCGACAGCGTAGTGGACAACCATCTGCAGGGGAGATTTCAGGTTAACAAATACAGACATGCACAGACAGACAGATAAAACAATATGGGGAGCACTTCTATATGGACTTGGGTGTTTTCTCCCAGAGCGCACTATAGTCCTGGGTTTTGAGTGTGAGATGATATTCCCATGCCGATCAACCCACACACCCTTCCTTTGTGCCTTGTCCTCCCAGGTGGTAGGGTGTCTGTGGCCTAATTCTGTGGGAATACCACCGAAGTGTGTAAAGGGAAGCCTAGCTTCCCAGGAGTGCAGTGCCAGTCCCAGTCTCAATCCCAGGGAGAGACAGACCAGTTCACCTGTGAATAGTGCCCCCCCACCCACCGTCTATGAGGACAGGCAGGGATACAAGTGCTTTGAGGATGGTTAGTGTGCTTAGGATAACAAGGGTTGTGTTCATTAGGCACAAAACGTGGTATAAAAGAGGGAGGGACTGCCTGAAGCTCGTTTTCGTTTCCAGTTGCGAAACATTTTCAAACGTTTCCGTTGCATGCCCTAATGAACAAGACTCAGCTAGCAACCCCTCACCTGGATTCAGGAATTGATTCATTACTCGCGAAGATAAACTCTTGGCCCTATTCAATACCATTGAGCTGTCCTCATTCATGTCTCTCATTCTTTTCCTCTCAGACTTCTGCCTCCCTCCCTTCCGCTTTCGATGTCACAAGATGGCTGACAGCATCAGCTCAGGGTACAACTAAACCTGCAGGTGCAAGCCTGGCTTTACTGGGGACGGATGCCACTGTACAGGTACTGACCCTTGACCCCTAGATGGAGTTTTGTCTGAAATCTGACATATTTCTAATATGGCTGCCATACTCTGTATATACACATATAAAGACAATGTAATAGATCTATAGGCCATATGTTAGTTGTATTTATGGAGAGATGAATGTACATAATGGTAATTTTCTTTCTAATGCAGACATAGATGAGTGCCTGGACCACTCGGCCTGTTCCAAAGCCAAATTTTAGGGTTAGGTCCGTCCGATGCTCCTGTTGCTACTGTACTGAGGAAACCGATGTCTGTGGTACATACACAGTATTAGCCTGTTATAACTGTTCCAGCATTAGCACTGCATGAAAGAGTATCTATGTAGGGCATTATGACCCTGTCATGCATATAAAGGCTTTATTAAGGGCCCAGTGCAGTCAAAATTATGTTATTCAGTCAATCAATCAATCAAATGTATTTATAAAGCCCTTTTTACATCAGCCGATGTCACAAAGTGCTGTACAGAAACCCAGCCTAAAACCCCAAACAGTAAGCAGTGCATATGTGTCACGCCCTGACCTTAGAGCCGTTTTATTTCTCTATTTGGTTAGGTCAGGGTGTAATTTGGGGTGAGCATTCTGTTGTTTGTTTCTATGTTTTGGCCGGGTATGGTTCTCAATCAGGGACAGCTGTCTATCGTTGTCTCTGATTGGGAATCATACTTGGGCAGCCTTTTTTCCTTTTAGTAGTTGTGGGTAGTTGTCTTCGTTTGTGCATGTATAGCCTTACGGAGCTTCACGTTCGTTTTTGTTGTATTATTGTTTTGTTGGCGACATTTGCAAATAAAGAAAAATGTACGCTGCACCTTGGTCCATTCCATATGACGATCGTGACAATATGTAGAAGCACAGCAGCTAGGAAAATCTCCATAGAAAGGCCGGAACATAGGACGGAACCTAGAGAGGAACCAAGCTCTGAGGGGTGGCCAGTCCTCTTCTGGCTGTGCCGGGTGGAGATTATAACAGTACATGGCCAAGATGTTCAAACGTTCATAGATGACCAGCACGATCAGATTATAATAATCACAGTGGTTGTAGAGGGTGCAACAGGTCAGCACCTCAGTAGTAAATGTCAGTTGGCTTTTCATAGCCGATCATTCATAGCCTATTATTCCTGTGCTTTGTATCATTATTGTAAACTAACACTATAAAAGTGTGAAAACATTTGATCAGTGTTATATCCTGATAGTTGCTAGCTGAAAATACAATCTACACAGGACTATCTATCAGCAGGTTTCACATGGGTGGGATTTTGGCTTGCCTGGTGACCTCACCAAGCGGTAAATAAATTAATAGACCAATAACAAAGAGCGTTCCAAACCTCTCTGCCAATAAAAGCTAGTTTTCAGTTTCCCCTCCCCACTCAGACCACACCCAGACAGTCCTAGTAAAATTATTTATTGAGAAATAGTTTTTTGCTAAAAAGCAATTTTTGTTTATTTTTGACCATTTTAATGAAAACTATTACAGTAAGGCATTTAATTGTTACCCAAATTTTATTTATATATATATAGGCCCAATATTTAAGTAAAGTGTTAACCAGATTGTTTTTGTATAATGATGATAACATTTATTTTGTTCCTTTGCAGGGGACTCTATATTCTCAAATGAATCCCCAAATACTGCCCACATGACATTGCTGCGTCAGTGTTACCATGGTGATCATGACCACATCATAGAATATGAGGTCATCTGATGGCCTTGTTGTTGTTGGCAGGGTTCAATGTCTTCAACGTCTCCATGGGATGGAAGAACCATGGTGCTGGAGGAGAGAGACTGAGACCGGTGAGAGCGTGTGGGCAGCCTGTCCAATCAAATCATTTTTACATAGGCCTATATTTGTGTGTGGGACATAAAACAAGCTGAAAGATCATTCGTTCTTTCCTGACGAGGAAAAACTAATGTCCAGAAATGCCCCAGTTCTTTCTCTCTGCATTGTTGGAAAGGGCCCGTAAGCATTTCACTGTTATTCGACACCTGCCGTTTACGTAGCATGTGACAAATAACATTTGATTTGATTTAGTTTGCAGTTATAGGCTATAACTATAGGGTCTACAGATTTTCCTGGGAATGGGTGTGTAAATTTAGATGGCAGAGGGAGTTTTGCTGCTGGGTCATGTTCATTAGGCAGCAAATGGAGGAAAACAGATTGAAAAAGGGAGGGACTACTTAGACTTGTCAAATAAGAAACACTCTTTTCCGTATTCTTTTTCAAAATGTTTTAAACCGTTTAGGCATATATTTGTGTATGGGACATACACTACCGGTCAAAAGTTTTAGAACACCTACTCATTCAAAGGTTTTTCTTTATTTTTTACTATTTTCTACATTTGTACAATAATAGTGAAGACATCACAACTATGAAATAACACATATGGAATCATGTAGAAATGTAAAAAGTGTTAAACCAATAAATTTTCTTTTTGAGATTCTTCAAATTGCCTTGATGACAGCTTTGCACACTGTTGGCATTCTCTCAACCAGCTTCACCTGGAATGCTTTTCCATCAGTTGAAGGAGTTCCCACATATGCTGAGCACTTGTTGACTGTTTTTTCTTCCCTCTGCGGTCCGACTCATCCCAAACTTTTCAATTGGGTTGAGGTCGGGTGATTGTGGAGGCCAGGTCATCTGAAGCAGCACTCCATCACTATCCTTATTGGTCAAATAGCCCTTACACAGCCTGGAGGTGTGTTAGGTCATTGTCCTGTTGAAAAACAAATGATAGTCCCACTAAGCCCAAACCAGATGGGATGGCGTATCTCTACAGAATGCTGTGGTAGCCATGCTGGTTAGGTGTGCCTTGAATTGTAAATAAATCACAGACAGTGTCACCAGCAAAGCACCCCCACACCATAACACCTCCTCCATGCTTCATGGTGGGAACCACACATGCAGAGATCATCCATTCATCTACTATGCGTTTCATAAAAAGGCACAGCGGTTGGAACCAAAAATCTAATTTGGACTCATCAGACCAAAGGACAGATTTCCACCGGTCTAATGTCCATTGCTCGTGTTTCTTGGCCCAAGCAAGTCTCTTCTTATTATTGATGTCCTTTAGTAGTGGTTTCTTTGTTGCAGCAATTCAACCATGAAGCCTGATTCATTCCTCTGAACAGTTGATGTTGAGATGTGTCTGTTACTTGAACTCTGTGAAGCATTTATTTGGGCTGCCGTTTCTGAGGCTGGTAACTCTAATGAACTTATCCTCTGCAGCAGAGGTAACTCTGGGTCTTCCTTTCCTGTAGCGGTCCTCATGAGAGCCAGTTTCATCAAAACGCTGGATGTCTTTTGCGACTGGACTTGAAACTTTCAAAGTTCTTGACATTTTCTGAATTGACTGACCTTCATGTCTTAAAGTAATGATGGAATGTTGTTTCTCTTTACCTATTTGAGCTGTTCTTGCCATAATATGGACTTGGTCTTTTACCAAATAGGGCTATATTCTGTATAGAAACCCTACCTTGTCTTAAAACAACTGATTGGCTCAAACGCATTGAGAAAGAAAGAAATTCTCCAAATGAACTTTTAACAAGGCACCCCTGTTAATTGAAATGCATTACAGGTGACTATCTCATGAAGCTGGTTGAGAGAATGCCAAGAGTGTGCAAAGCTGTCATTAAGGCAAAGGATGGCTACTTTTGAAGAATCTTAATTATAAAACTCACCTCCTGGCTGTGTAAGGGCTATTTGACCAAGAAGGAGAGTGATGGAGTGCTGTATCAGATGACCTGGCCTCCACAATCACCCAACCTCAACTCAATTGAGATGGTTTGGGGTGAGTTGGACCGCAGAGTGAAGGAAAAGCAGCCAACAAGTGCTCAGCAAATGTGTGAACTCTGTTGGAAGACTGTTGAAAAGGCATTCCAGGTGAAGCTGGTTGAGAGAATGCCAATAGTCTGCAATGCTGTCAAGGCAAAGGGTGGCTAATTTGAACAATCTAAAATATATTTTGATTTGTTTAACACTTTTATTTTGGTTACTACATGATTCCATATGTGTTATTTCATAGTTTTAATTTTAAGTAAAATAAAGAAAAACCCTGTGATGAGTAGGTGTCCAAACTTTTGACTGGTACTGTATATAAAACATACTGTATATTATTTATACTGTAATAGTCAATTGCTTAAAGCTGAGGGGGCTTTCAAAGTCCAATGTATTTCATAAAAGAAGAACTGGACACAGAAATGGATATAGACTCTAGAGCAGCAACGCATATTTCGTGCTGTGATTCTGACGAACACTCCTAGCAAGTACATTGAACTAATGGCGAGACGGCTCTGGGCGACGGAACTTGATAAACAGGTGAACAAACAAACATAAGGTACAGGAATGGCTCTAACTCTTTCCCCTGTGAAACCTCATGCTTTCTGATCATTGTTTTTATTATAGTTATTATATTCATGTGTAAAGCACATTGTATTATTATTACAGAGTGAGCATTGTCACATATTTGTACATGCAATGGATTCATCATTTGATTTATCAGACAACAGGTTGTGGGATCCTCTATTTAACCTTCAGTCCATCTACTGTTGTACTTCATAGTGTTATGTCCACAGCTTCGTGTTGGACTTAGCATTGTGGTGGCGGGTATTGTCGGGTTCTGAGTCTTGATGGTTATGAAGACACAGCGAACAAACGACAAACACTTGAATCCAATTCGAGGTTTTATTAACTACCGGTCGGTAAGAGTAGTACACACGTAGCATACCAACTTTGTCATACAGGGGAGTCTCCTTTGCCTTAAACCCATGGAATGCATACAATAGTAATCATAATGGCACATTACAAAATAAACTAAATGCATAATGATATCCCTTGGCCGAGATGTTCTAATAACATGAAGTCATGAACCAGACAATGACCTGCCCTCTAGTCAATAAGAAAACAAAGAGGGTAGCATGTTTCATGATTGCCATCCATGTTACAGAGAGGCATAGATGGTGAGACATATATATATATCTGCCTGGCTATAGTTGTTAATATCCATCAGTAATTACAGTACCACCATACTTTGACCATTCCCATCATGTGGAGGTGTTATATTCTTTTCAATCGATAGGTGTCAGCAGTGAGTCACCCACACAGGGGCAGCAGAGAGGCTGATCAATCACATTTGTTTGTGGGTGGCTGAGCTGAACTGAATAGCACAGCAGCCACCTGCTCAGACTGCAGCCCTGACTCCTTAGGAAGTGGCTGCAGCGTGCAGTGTGTTGCCCCCTGCAAGATGAGATCACCTGAGTTCCACAGGTCCCAGCACTGCAGAGCGGCCTGGCCCACACAGAGGCAGCGACGCTAGGGTCAAGGGCAGGGCCCTGCCACTGCACTCCCCAACCTACTTCCTGAATGTGGATCCCCCTTCCCCCACCCCCCACACTACCCCTGCATAACCTCTGCGCAGCCACAGTTCCTCTTGTTTTCATCCTCTGGATGAAGCCAACACAGATAATGTCGAAGTCCCGTTCAGAATATTTATAGGAAAGAGCTATAAAGAGTAATTGAGATATTACATGGCAAACAACACTACTGACACCTGAACGAAGAAACATCAAGTTCTATTAAAGAAATACCAGGGAAAACTCATATTTGTAATAAAGGGATTAAGCGTTGAAGATGAAAATATGACAAGTACCTTGATAGCCTACTTTTATCCTGCACAGTATAATCGGGTACTGAACTGAAGGCTGCAGTGTTTGAACAGGAATACTACTCAGACTGCAGCAGACACCTGGAGCCACGCCAGAAAGAGGGAGAAGGAGGGGGGGGGGGAGTGAGAACGAGAGATCAAGAGATCGAGAGAGCTGAGCGCCAAGATCAACAGCAGGAATTCAGTTTGACAGTTTCTAAGTGGTGTTGTCCTTCTGATCACCTCAAATAAAAAGGCCAGCAGATGACTTGAGCTACAAAGACACTCACAGATCGAGAAAGGTCCAGAGTAGACAGAATTAGAAGGATTCAAAGGATTCAACACTGAGCATGGACTGTATGTTCATATCCATTTCATCAGAGCATGATTTAAATAGCTTGGGAATACCAGCAATAGTAAATCCTCTTATCAGATTTGAAGGCATTAATCATATTTGGCTCATGATTATGTAATTGGGAATACAACAAGTCATTGCTCTGTAACATGTAGCTATTTAGGCCTGTGTTGGTTGGTTGGTTTCTGCCATAAGCCTGTTGTGTTGAACAGCATGGATAATGCTGTTATCACACATCCATAAAACCATAAAGAGCTGCATCTCTGAAGTAACCATTCATACTCACTGGGAGTATACTTCTCCTCCACATCACCTTTGACCAGTGTAGACCTTCTGGCAGGATCACCAATTGCAATTAGGAACTCTCCAATGAGACGTCTCTCTTAGACAGCCAAATTGCCTTCAGTCATAAAAAATACATGCATTTTACATTCATACAACAAACAAACACACAACAAAAAAACACATGCACGCTCATACACACACACACACACAAATTATAATACCTATTCACATCCATACTACGCACACTACAACTATTCCCCATCATGAAAGGTGACCCTCCCTCCTGGCATGGAGCCAACAGGTGCATTACAAAGCCCTCATACATGAATGATGACAGCGTCTTCTAGTTACACAGGTAAACATCCTCTCATATGTGTCACCTGCTTTGACCTCTGGAACTCCTCACATGCCACTTGTGCCAGTGAAACTGTGTAGCTTGTATAGAAGAACAATACCAACTCGTATCTAGGCGTGACGTCACAGCGACGCTAATGAAGATGGAGTGGAGGACACAGTACCAGAGTCCCTGACTACGGCCCTGCCTCCGCTACACATGACCCTTGGCCTTATGGTGTGAGACCAAGAGCAGCTACCTGAAGGAGTGTGTTCTGGGATGGGTTGCCTGTTGCAGATAAGGTCTGACTCTCGTACCACACATTCATACCATGCAGAGGAGAGGTGACATGACATAAATGTGGAGATTACTGGGCTAGCGCATAGGGATACATGTGCACGTGTGCACACAAAATGAGTAAACTAGTCCATGTAAATGTAATGAAACCGATACATATTCTGTATTCTGTGTACACACATCCCCCCCACAAACCCCTCACAACTTACATTACAGAGATTGCTTTCACGTTTTATAGACCATGAACTAATTTCTCCAGGGTTATTTATTTGTCCCTAACCAAGTCCCCAGGGACACAGGGAGAATGAGAGGGCATGTCATCAACCATCCAGCTGATTCTGCAAATGTATGGAAAGCACCATAATAGATAGATATGTAATGGTGTGCCCATATTGTGGCCGTTTATGACATATCAAACATATTTGGTTTACAATAACATAATTGCAGGATTATAAACGAAACAATGCATTATCAGATTCAGAAAATCCTTTCAGTCACACCAAGTGTATTTAAATACAGAGACACAAACATTTACAATGCGAAGTTGGTTCTTACATAAACATTGTATAACACGGGGCACGCCTCATATATGGTGCATTTTGTCACGGAAACACACACACACACACAGATCCCAGTTTATCTGGTCCCTGTGACAGATTTAGGCATTTGTGCCATCTCCTTCAGACTAACATAATCTGCACTGGGAGTAAAATCCTGTTGCAGAAAAACAGATTTCACTGAATAGACTCCAGTGTGTTCCATATTAGGTAGAGAAAAACCTGGGAGGTGACATTGGATCTGCTTACAAGATCACAATTCATCTCTGAACAGAACAGAATGTAGTGAATATAGTGAAACCATATTTTCTGATGCTTCGGCTTTCATTTACAGTATGTCACCAACACAAAGTGTCTAACAGAACAATATTAGAAACAACAGGCAGCATTCCATTTATGTTCACGAGGAAATGATCTCATGTTCTCTCCAGGAAGAGGAAATTTCACTAGACCTTTGACCGTCAGTCAAAGAGAGAGCGAGGTGACTTGGGGTAGAGAGATAGAGATGCTGTTACATCTTCACTGGTTCTTCAAATCCTCCTCAGCCTAAGTTTCCATCCTCCCCTTGCCCTGTGGCTCAAGTGGGACAGAGACAGGTGGCATGTGGGAGAAAGGAGAGCAGCCAAACACAAGAAATCAGGCTATCAGATACTACCATCCTCACTACCAACGCAATTAGACCTGAGAATCTAGTAAGCTGCATAAGTGACATAAGCGGTCGCTTAGGGACCCGGATCGCTAGGGGGGCTCAATTTACTAGTCAGGATCTCAACTTACTGTTGAGAGTTAGAATAGTAGAATACACTATGTGCAAGTTCGAAATTTGGTTGTGCATCAGTAATTTTTCTCTTGTTATGTCAATCACTGACAGTCACTTAATAAGCCATGTCAGCGAACAATAATCATGGCCGAATACCGACTAGGCACGCAGGGCACGTGCCCAGGTGTCCTAACCACTACGGGTCTCCCATTGATTTTGTTAGTCACTCTCACTCAGATACTGTATCATGGCATAAGTCATGGCAAAATGTGTAGAGGGCCAACCAAGTCTCACTTAGGGCCCACAAAATGCTAGAGCTAGCCCTGCTCATGACATCATTGTAGCTTGTCATAAAATAACATCCAAAATATATATATATTTTTTAAGTAATAGAGCTTGGTGTGGCATAACGTGAAGATTGAAGAGAGCATAGAAATATAAGACAATGTGTTGAAGTTGGCACTCCCTTTTTACTAAACTGTCCCCACCAGGAAAAGTGGATCATGGAGTCTGTGCTATGTATACTTCCAGCTCTCTGAAACGGAATGCATGTAATTTCCATCTACTATGTATGATTTTCCATCTACGAAATGATTCCTACACTACAGAGAAGTACAATTATGTGCTTATTGCAAATGCGATGTATGTGTGGACTACAATGCAGCGGCAATGCAAGACCAAGGGAGTGACGCATTGCAGGTACAAACACACCAATCAGAGATCGCTATTTCATCCATCTACGTCTTGTGCCGCGCAAGGCATATCACTGACTAGCAGAAAGTATACATGCGCAGCTGGCCAGTCCATCTTCTAAAGCAACTTTTATGTTTAAATATGGCATATAAATTCATGTCGGTGAAATATTAACAGAGTTTAGGTAATTTTACAATTCATTTTACAATTAATCTCAATAAATGTGTGTTTGTGCTAATTTAGTAAATTACGAGAAAGGAAGTTGGCGGAGGGATCGCAAATGGGGGAGGAGTTAAAGTACAACGGTTAAAGGCGCGTCAAACTGTCTGCTAGTGCATTCCGTGAGATTGCAACATTAAGGTGCGTCTATATCTCCTTGCTAAGCGTCGTAATAAACCTGCTGCTACTATATCGCAATGGTAAGTGAACCGAATTCATTTTTTCCCCCTCGCTATATGGTTCAGCAGTTGTGGTCCTTCAGTTTTTTTCTCGACAAAAGTAGTTAGTTGCTTGACGTTACTGGGGCTTGACAGCCATGCCGTCTGAATAGGCGAACCTGCGTGCTGGCGCAGAAATTTTGCTGGCCGTCGTCGTGAGTTGGATACTTTAGCATTATTTCATGTCTTGCAGGAAGTTTAGTAAAATAACTTAGTTAGCTAGTGACTGTAAAATGTTGGTAACTTGTTACATTAGTTAACGTTATATAGAAAGCAGCTGACGCCGACTAACGTTAATAAGCAAGACGTTACTGTACGTAGCCGATGTTGGGTAGCTAAGATTACCGCCAATTTGCGGTTGGCTAGGAACATTCAATAGCTAGCTTGCTAACTACTTGATGTTAGAATAGGTCACGCTAGCCAGCTAGCTACATGGCTTAACGTTACTGTTCTGTCTTGGCTAGTGTCTAGCCAACAAATTGGTAATCTCTAGTTTAAAGAGCATTCTCGAGTTTCCTGAAATTTGCTTCCGGTACTTGCTGTGTGTGTAATGTTAGCTGACGTTATGTATTTGTGTTGGCTAATTTGACTCGCTAACGTTAAAGCTAAAACTGCTAGGGTAGGTTCACTAGCTACTGTAGTTAACTTTGGCTAACTCTACTGTAGATGGTCAGTTGATGATGGATTCAGAGAGCTAATGTTTATGTTAATGCAAGCCAGTTGACATCACCACTAGTCGGTTAGATACTTGACATATGTTAAGTGGTGGCTCATCTGTTATAATTATTATAACCTCTATCCCCCCCCCCCCCAGGCTGATCAGCTGACAGAGGAGCAGATTGCCGGTAAGACCGCATTGCACTCGTCTGTCCCCTACCCTGGAACGTGGCCCACTGTGGATCCCCCCCACCTACTCGGCATTGGATTTATGTTTTTGCCTTTTAAGGCTTGCATCGGGACAAGCTGGTCATAAAACGATAATGAATGGGCAGGCTTTCTAGCCTCGGGTCTAAAGGACTCCCTCATGGGAAGCAACACAACATGCATTTTTATGATTTCATGTCATAAATGATCAAATCTTAACGTGATCATCTGGTCCCACCTCTTGCTCAACTGCTGGTTGCAGCCTTTGGCCTGGGTGTGTCCTCTGGAAGTCTGCTAGCTAGTTCATGGCAGGTAGCCTGGCAAGCAAAGTGAGACTATGTTCAATTGGAATCTTGAGTCTGTAACATGACCCAGTGTATGCAAAACCTTTTCTACAGTAAAAAAACAACTAACTCATGGAGAAGTTGGCAAGTTCACGTAGTTTTCCCCCTCCAGGACTGGTCAGTTAACACAAGTTGACATCTTTTTGTATTTTCTTTCATTAGTCTGCTGTTAGTCCCAACATGTTTTGCAGTCAAGTTTTCAAGATTTAAGATTTTCAAAAAGCAGTGTCACTTGCCACCATGTGTTTTGCATCATGATGTAGGAAGTGACACTTTGCTTCTGGAGAACTTGACTAATGCCACTCCCAGCATGTTTTGTATATCAACAGGGGACTGGGATACATATCTTTTAGATTTATATTTACCTTTTCACTGCTGACTGTTGCGCTCTTTCAGTGGTGTAAGCTTTCCATGTGTAAAGTCTACTTCTGACGGGTTGCTGACAACATGCATCGCACCTAGTGTGTGTGGTTTGAATATTGTAATTGTAGGACAGTATCCCCGGAGTGTTTTGTACAGAGGATTTCAAACTTTATGCTAAAAAATAACTAAACTATGGCCTAGATGGCTGACCCATGTTTTCAACGTAGTCTACTGCATATGACATTTTGTGGCTGGCATTTTTCTAGATTTGGTTTTACTGGACAGACTCCAATATCTTGTGAACATGCTCCGGAGAATCTTGGGTGGGGGACTCTGCCTCAGGGACGTTTTATTTAATGAAATGGGAGTATTGTGCATGAAGGTGACTAGTGTCTTATTAGGAATTGAAATGCGACTTCTCTATGGGAATTGTCTTTCTGGGCTGGACTTTAGTTAAACTGCAATACTGACGCTGTCCTCTGGGAATTTGAAAGTGTTTTTCCAGGCTGGAGACCTTTCCCCCCCCTTTTTTCAAAGGTCGTCTTCACTAGTTGTAGGTTTGTATTTTTTTGGTGCCCATCTGTTAGGGCTTTGGTAAAGTGGAGGCAATTGATGCGTTGTCATGGTTATTTTTGTTTGTCCCCTGTGAGGGTTTCCTGACACTGGCAGGTCTATTTATTACAGTACTCCTGCAACAAAGGAAGTTCCTCTTTATACCGAAGGATCCTCAACTGCAGGCCTAATTGTGGTTTTCACTATGCTGACAAGCTGTTGCAAGCCATGACTAATTGCAGACTTTGCACAGCAAGACCCCTGGCTATCACGATGGACTGCTTGTCATTCATTCTGTTCCAAGTCGGAAACTCTTTCTAGAGCTCTGACTTGTTCCCAGATGTCTTAATCACAATTTTATAGCAGGATAGAGTTTAGGGTGGGGTATATTGCTAGAGAATTTCACAGGCAATAGTTATTTCATTGTGTGACACCTTTTTTGACTAGCCTTTCTGGGTTTCCTGTATCTGAGGAGTCACTTCCTCTGTTAGCAGTTCAAGAGGAAGGCCTCAGTTTCTGTTTATCTCTCTGCAGAGTTCAAAGAGGCTTTCTCGCTCTTTGACAAGGATGGCGATGGCACCATCACCACCAAAGAGCTGGGCACTGTCATGCGCTCTCTGGGCCAAAACCCCACAGAGGCTGAGCTGCAGGACATGATCAACGAGGTGGACGCTGATGGTGAGAAGCCAGCTCTTTCACAACTTCCTGTTAAGACTAGACATGTGCAGTCACTGAAGAGATGTCCTAAACATGTTTCTTTTCCCTCCCAGGTAATGGAACGATAGACTTCCCAGAGTTCCTGACCATGATGGCGAGGAAGATGAAGGACACAGACAGCGAGGAGGAGATCAGAGAAGCATTCCGTGTCTTTGACAAGGTAACACACATCTGCATTCATCATGACAAGGTGTTTGGGTGTGGGGAAGTGCTCTAACGGACGTGTGCTCTGCTCTAGGATGGGAATGGTTACATCAGTGCTGCTGAGCTGCGCCACGTGATGACAAACCTTGGGGAGAAGCTGACTGATGAAGAAGTTGATGAGATGATTAGAGAAGCAGACATTGATGGTGATGGCCAGGTCAACTACGAAGGTTGGTACAAAATATTATTTAACTTTTCCTTAATTTAGATTTTCTTTATGTATTTGGATGGTGTCAAACTAACATTGGCTTTTTATCATTTGCAGAGTTCGTACAAATGATGACGGCGAAGTGAAGGCCTTGTACAGATATTTCTTATATAAATAATTTGCCTTTTTTTCTTTGTAATTTATCTGTAAAATCTTAATAGCCCTCCCTGCTGTCCAAAGGAACTGCATGTAAACTGCATAGGCTCTGAGTCCCCATGTCCATTTCTTTTGCTGTCATCGTGTTTTGGAGTGACGGCACGGTTGTAATAAGGAATGCCCGTCGCAGCCCCAGGGATTGGCCAGAGCTTAGAACCGTCACATCTGCTCAGCTCCAGATGCGTGGTGACGGTGGAGACCTGTCAGCTGGTTGTCACTTGGCAACACTGAATGGAAACAGTGTAGAGGAGTCAACACTGCATGGACTACGGACAAAGTATAGGAAATCTCTCAGCATTGCACTACTGCAAAAAATGACTGGTGTATCTTCTAGATACTCGTACAAACTCTTTTTGTATCTGCTGTTCTATACCAGAAAACAACTTTGTTTTAATCTTACTATGCTTTTTAATGTTTTACTCACTTTTCTTTTATGGCCTTTGGCCGTGCTTCAACTAATTCATTCCAAGTTGTATATTTTTGTTTTCCAATAAAATTTACAATTTACCCAGATTTGAAAATGGTATTTTCTCAGCTGAAAGTTTGTAAGTTAAATTTGTCTACGAAAGATTCTCCTTTTGCAAAGAAACAGACATGAAAGCTGTTTACTAATGTGCCCATGTAGGGTCCCTGAGCAGTGAAAATGAGCATCAGCCAATGCCTTGTAACATTCAGCTCTAATTCCTATTGTCCTTAAAATAAAAGGACTGAATGGGATCAAAAGCTCCTATTTTTAATTGTACTCCATTAGGTTAACACTAATGTCTAGACCCTTTGCTAAATAGATGCATCGTGTGCTGTTGGCTCAGTACCAGGCAGAAGCTGACTGCCTCATCTTATTTGGCACGAGTTTGCCTGGATAATGCTTCATGTCAAAACGCCAAGGCAAAAGAACTGCAAGTTCATTTTAGGTTAAACAATGAGTTTGTTTGCAGATATACTAAGTGTTTATTTAAAGATCAAATAAAGCTCATTGTGTAACTCACCCGTGCTTCCTGAGCCTCTACCCCTGCCACACTGCATAGTGACATGCTAGCTACTAGTCAATCGAAGTACTGTTCAGGGCATGGTAAAGCAGCTCTTGGATCTAGAAAGGCAGCATGGTAATAGGATTGCAATAACATTTAGCGTTATGGCCAAGGTAACATTGACGCCTGTGAGTTACTCATCAGTTCTGTTTCACCTTGAGGCTATTATGCTGCGCAGCACAAGCTTTGGCATCACAGCTATTTCCTCAGTGTCAAGTAACTACCATTATGCACAGTTAGAATTTGTGTGTTGGGGGGGATTAGGGGCTGAGGTAAAAATATGATTAAACTTTTGTCTCTTGTGACCGGTTTGATTCTGGGATTTGAGATTAATCATTGGATTGTGTGGGTCCCTTTTTTAGCATGTTGCTTAGGCTGCGTGTACACAGCCCAATTCTGATATTTTGCCCAGTTATTGAAAAAAATGCTGATCTGATTAGTCAAAATACCAATTAGTGGAAAAAGATCAGAATTGGGCTGCCTGTGTAAACACAGCCTCAGTGTCACATGACATGAGACTCACTTGACAAGTAGTTTAAACATGAATTCCTGGCTCCTTTGAATCATATGTTCCATGTAGCCTAACAATGAGGCAGAAGTAGAATATTCTGCTCCTGCTCCCACAAAAATCTTAGCAGGCTGTCTAGATGATCTTTAGCTCTGGTTTATACTTACACTGCATCACTCAGCTGTATGTGATCTGAGAAGGGAGTTTGGGACTAGGCCACTAGAGACAGGTGCTTATAATAAAGGGGTCTTACACAAGTTATTCAACAGGGCCATAACCCTCTGAGAAGACGTGTCTAATAACTATTAACTTGATTTATTAAGGGTTTTCACACGTGTCTATGTGACTGCCCAAATTTGTTGGGTAGAAGTGTGTTATGCATCTATATAATAGCTATTCTCATTCTCAAGGATACTCATTCACACTTATTTAAAGATCCCGATGAGTCTACAACTAACCTACCAAAAAGTAGCCTATAAAGATGACTGTCGCACTATAATGCCACTAGAAAACCAGTTATGACACATTTGGGACACATTATTAACTGTTCGTGCAGTAGGCCTGTGTGACGTCACAAAGGATTCAATGTCATAGTGACTATGGCAATTTTGATTTGTGTCATAGTCAACATCCTAAACTTCAACCTGGGTCACACAGCGTCAGCTTGTCTGATAGAAGGAGAAGCTGTAACGGGATCTCTGTTGGACAAACAGCAGACGGTGAAGTGCGTACACACAGCAGTGGGAAAACACAAAGTTGGTGACATATCCCGCAATGATGCATCACGCAGGGCAGATGAGAGGGTAAGCTTAAGACTATTCAGTGTTATTTCCATCTTTGTATAGATACTGTATTGGGTGATAAAAAAAATTGTTTGTTGAGAGCAGAAATATGCTGTGAAATGAGATCATCTTTGCCCGCAGGAGGAGTTGGTAGTCATAGGATATTATGGCTGAAGTTAGATTCAGTCTCTTGGCAAAGAAATACATGAGCTAAAATGCAGTCATTAAAATGCTAAAATGCAGAAATGAATGAAGTCTGTATTATTTGGTCACATAGACTTCAAAATACAGTCCATAAACAAGCCGTTCTTCTGTTTGGCATTTCTTCCATCTACAGGGCAATGAGAAAGGAGAGGTGTGACAGTTGCGGCTGGTGGATGGGTACCTTGAAAGTAGGTGTACCCATCCACCAGCCGGGAAAACAACTAGCAGTTGGTTTCAGTAACACATCTTCACACCGTCATTTCAGAAAATGTCCTTAATACTGTATATCTACAGTAATAGTGGAATGATAGTGTTTCACAATATTTTTTCCCTCAAAAAATTATTGGGGCCCACACAAAATTGCATTCAAATGGTGCAGCCTTCTAATTGGTCAACAAGACAGACCAGCTCTTGTTGTCAAATTGACTGGGGCCAGCAAATCTCTTGTTGTCAAATTGACTGGGGCCAGCAAATCTCTTGTCATATTGACTGGGGCCAGCAAATCTCTTGTTTTCAAATTGACTGGGGCCAGCAAATCTCTTGTTGTCAATTCAACAACGGACAAAACAAGATATTTGCTGGCCCCAGTCAATTTGACAACAAGAGACGGTTTGTTGTTGAATTGTTACAAGTAGTACCTTTAAGAAATGACATAAAACTCTCTATCCAGTGCAGTTAAAGGTGATGCTGTCCAAAAATGCCTTTTCGATCTCTGTTTCGTGTATATGCGGGAAATGGTGTGCGGGAGTTATAACATTTCTTTCTACAATTTTATAACATTTGTATATCTCCTTTTCCTTTCATCGCCATTCCCCCAGGAAACGCCCATCCCTGGGAGTGACCACATCCGGGACTTCATTGAGGAGGCTGGCATGAACCCGGTCCGTAGGACATATGGCTTTAAGGGTACGAGGAGAGTCGCCCAGATGTAGATGCATAAGGGGGACCTGCTGCTACTGGGAGCCTAAAGCTTCACTGAATCCACCTGGAGGCCCTCCAACGTCAGCGCTCCTACTCCTTTAAGAACTGCCCCCGGCCAAACAACTACACCCTGGGCAATCCGCGACAAGGTGGGGAGAGAATGTCAAGAGGAGGGAGACAAAAGGGAGGGGCGTGGGGGGAGAGGAGATAGGGAGATGAGGAGAAGGGGGTGTTATCAGCAGTAATTTATCTTCTAATAACATAGTTTTATTTGAAATTATAACCTGAGAGTTTGTCCAGGAAATTGACCTTTCACCATGCCACTACAATGTAACCGAGAAACCAGTGCCCAAGATACCCTGCAAGTAAACACTTGCATAATCTATCATTCAAATGTTGACACTGTCAAATCTGAGTCACTGCAAGCAGACTGCCTCTGATTCATCTCCTTGATATTTGAATCATCCCATGATATCTTTTTCCTGTGATCTTTCATTTCTTCAAAACATGTACAAACAACAACCTGACCTCTCCATTCCAGTACCACACAACAGGTCTGGCCCACTGAGGTATAATAAGAACTAGAGACTGCCTCCAAGATGGCCGACCTTTGTTTTCAACGTAATCTACTCACGTTTGCATGCGCCATTTTGTGGTTGCTGCCGTTTTTCTTACTGGGATTACTACGTCTGCGCACTAGTGCCCAGTGCGCACTGGACAGACAAAAGTATTGCGTGGACATGATCCGGGAACTCTGGCAGAGCACCTGGACAGCTAAACAAGCTAACCATCACTTCCCCTGGCTAGCTGGGGTCATGACCTCAGAGCATGAATATAAAATGTCAATATCTTCGACTGTCAGTGATGGAAGATTTTTTTCATTTGAATAATTCAATGGATGTTTTGTGCACAAAGGTGAATAAATAAAGTATTTTATTAGGAATGTTCAAATTTGAGTTATCTATGGGGCCATCAATGGGAATTGTCTTTCTCAGCCGGGGTTTAGTAAAACTGCAGTACCGAAGCAATACTATATGTGCAGTCAAAAGCGTGCTTCCAGACCGGAACCCTAGCCCCTTGGCCTCTATCTATGCCAGTGGAGGCTGGTGGGAGGAGCTATAGGAGGACGGGTTCATTGTAATGGTTTGAATGGAATACGTGGAACAGTCAAACGTGTGGTTTCCATGTGTGATGTGTTTGATAGCATTCCATTTATTCCATTCGAGCCATTACAATGAACCCTTCCCCCTATAGCTTCTCCCACCAGCCTCCACTGATCTATGCCCTCTTCTCTACAGCGCCTCATCTCCTCTCTCACCACTCCTCTCCTTGCAGACACGTGATGTTTCGTTCGGCAGTGCAGAGTGCCAACTATCTGCCTGTGAATATCTAGTCTCCACTGGCTAAGACCAAGGCCCTTACATCGCCAACAAAGACTGCAGGCTCACGTGTTTCAGTCACTTTGGTTATGACACCCATCACAGAGTCTGTTCTCCGACCGCATTTGATTCATACTACGGCACTGTGTCGATTGATGATTCAAGTTCGGTTGCACTGTGTGTGCTGCAGCAAGTGTATCCGTACTTGATAGATATTTCAGCAGTGTTGGCAGCTGTCTCGTGTTGACAGAGAAAGAAATGTGTATAGAAATCTCAAGGGTGTCATGACTATGTAGTAGGGAGCTTTTTTCACTGTTAGTGGCGTGTCAGGGCTAGTCCAAGTTTACTGTCAAAGGTTAAAGAGCTCAACAAATCCCGTGGCGATTGTATTTGTGGCCACAGCCATTCAGACAGCTGCCTAGTTGATGAATTGAAGCAGGTACGCCATATATCAGTGGGTCAAGGGTCACAGAGTCTTAATGTTTTACACTGAGAATAGTCAGCCAGAGAGTCCCTATCAAACTCGTTCAAATGGGCAACAGAGGATTTCTCTTGGATCCCTCTTGGATTCCTCTGCAGGCTAAGAATGTGAAATAGATTTTCACATATTCCCAGAGAAATATCCCCAGGGTTTAAAGTGTTGCAAACCCAACAAAGAGGGCGATTGTTTTTTAAAATTCTGATTTGACTTAATTTCTTCGTACTCTGACCAAAATGTGCCCCAGATTTGCACACTCAGAACAAACCATTTTTGGAGCCTTTATTTCCACGGCATTAACTCAATAGCCCAGCTGGGATTATCCAAATCAAATCATTATTGCTTGGCCGTGGCCTCTGAAGTTTTGTGGTTGAGGATAATAGCTTGGAGGATCTGCACTACGTACACGCGGTACATCCATGGAAATAGAGGTGGTCGAGGACCTTCGCTGCAGCACACCCGTGATTAACAAAAGGTCAAAGGTTCAGCAGACATTTGCGGCATGGGCCAGTTATCTGTGCCAATGCCGGGAGAATGTGGCACTCGCTCTAGCAGCAGAGAAAAGTAGGCCAGGCACCTCACACAGAGGCAGATCATCAGGGCAGATCATCAGGACAGCTCGTCGCGGGAAGGCGAGAGTGCTTCGGTCCCCCGTGTCCTTTCTAAAATCTCCTGTGAAATACACCTGCATTAACACCTCCGCCGCGGATCAGCTCCCCTGCGAGCTGATGGGCAGGTGGTGGATATCAAGTGGATTTGCCCAGCGTGAATCAAATGGCACGTAATGATAGCTATAGCTAGCTAGTCTGAGCCTCCCAGCTCAGGGACAGAGAAAGGCTCCTCCTAGAAGCTCATTTTCTTTTCTTCTCTCTTTCCTTGTGCTATGAATCACCCTATCAGGAGGGCTAGGGATGGATGGATTACCGGCTCAGCTTGGTCAGAGACATACAAATGTCCAGTAGCGGGAAGGGTAGGAGAGGCTGTGTGCTATTTTCTGCTTATGGTCAACAGTATGTGTGGGCAGCGGGGGAAAAGGATAACTGGAAGCCATTGAAATAAATGTTTTGAACCTCATGTAATTAATATACTGTATATGCAGTGGTTCAAATATAAATACTCATACAATTGGAACTGCCTCAATGATCCAACTTCACCGTGTTTTGGCATTGAATGCTTATATAAACCTGATTTCGTGCCAGTAAATAATCTTCAAGACAACCATTCAACTTTGGTCCCTCTGAGCAGTTTTATTTGCCTTTATGTGCGAGTTAGCCTACTATAAGTAATGAATCAAATGGTTCCTGTTTGTGTTCAGAGAGGGGGCCCTTGGTCCTGGACACACAAACACGCACACACACACTCCTAAACATCATGTCATTTCGGATGGTTAATTGAGCCCCTTATAAAAATCTAAACAGAAACCGTAATTTTTGCAGCTGGTATGTTGTGAGCTATTCTCTCTCCCACAGTCATGATCAGTGAAGATCTAGCTAGCTGTGTTCTAGTGAGTGTGTGTCTTGTTCGACAGAGGACATCAGGACCAGGGACCTATGAGCCTTCCTGGCAGATGGGTCACCACATACCATTATCAAATACTTTTGTTTTGCCTAGGCATTTTAGAGACACTAACCAGGGAAACCAAAGGATATTAATCTGCATTGCAATGCTGGTTAACTAAGGGCTGGATTCATGGCCAACCCAAGAACGAATCAGTTGGATGGGCGTTTGATTTCCATGTTTTTTCACGGGACCTCCTACATTTTTTTACTGGGTTTTATAGTAAAGACATTCATTTAATTGTAAAATGTAATTGTAAAAATGTATTACCTTTTAATGTGGCATGAATACAACCAGTCATGGTGTTTTCATCTGATTGTCAAACAAATCACTTAAAAAAGTAGGCTACCTTCAAACGTTTGTCCAAAATAATTCCAGCATCCGAACAGTGCACTGTGCACCCACCAACTTTCATTCACTAAAGCTTAACGTGTGCGAAGTTCGGTAGCGGATGTCTACACCCCTTCTTTGGGGATTGGTCTACAGTAGTACTCCTAGGAGGAGTGGGAACATTAAGCGTTTGTTGTCATTCGACGAGAGACGACTAGTTTCATGCACATTTTTTTGCACTTGAGAAATACTGCACCAAACATGTTAGTTAGATTAGCACGACTAAGACCTCGGCAAAAACGTGAAAATGAATGACAGATTTTGAGGAAGTGTTTCTGGCTTTTGATGTTGCTACGGTGGCTCTAGAGGGACAAAACAGTAGTATTGCCGCTTTTTTTCTCATGTTTCAAGTAAAGGTCTTTAGAGAGTATGCAAGTACAGACGCTCGCTTTGCCTAGCCGAGTTCTGCTAGGAGTAAACCAAACCTATGTATGTGGACGCCTTTAGCAAGTGGCCGAGACTATCTTCTGAGCATGCGAAACAGCGCCCCTCTGTCATAGTATATGTAGCCCATCTATCTGATGCCGTCTTGCCAAAAAAAGAGTATGATATGCCATACTATTTTTGGCCAGACAGCATGAGATACATGAGCTACACATATGGAGACAGAGGGGCGCTGTTTCGCTCGCTCAGATGCTTTATCTGAGATTTATGCGTCTTTCTGTCTGCACGCGTCTCGGTCAAATAAATTATCAATATTTAAATATTTTATTTGGACGGGCAAGGAGGTACGGTAGGGCGGGCCAGGCCCCTTAAGGCCCGCCAAAGCTGGATTCAATCCGTAGCGCCGAAGATCAGCGTTACAGCCTGATTGCGTTCGCAGAGACTGCAGTCACGGTAAACGCCGAGTACGTCGGCTCAATCGAAAATCACCTTCAAATTTCAACTGCGCTACAACGTTGATCTTCAGCGCTACGGATTGAATCCAGCCCTAAGTCCTTCTGCATACCCCACTCGCTCTCTCACTCTCTCTCTGCTGGCAGCCTGTCCTGCAGGCTGTTTTGCTTCCACAGTATCTGCTCTGCTATGCACTCGTGAGTGGGGGGGGGGGGGGGGAATGCAGTTCAGTCATCCATCACCTGCACATACAGTAGCTTAGTGCGGCTTGCTGCACATTCAACATTAGAAGAGCAGCCAGTGTCACACACTAAAAAGGGCTATTCTTACTGTCCATGAGCAAAACAAACACACGGGATAATGTGGACACAGGTTACACTGGCATAGACCTTGATAGGAATCAGACCTGTGGAGAGTAGGCCAAGTAGTTGTTGGGGTTTATACAACAGATCGTTTTTCGGTCCTGGATGCTGATTGGCTGAAACCACATTTTCATTATAGTCTTGATTGTGGGAATAAGCAGAGAGAAAATCCTCTTCTCTCTGTGCAGCTATGAGAGAAAAAAACAGGGAGGGCATCTTTTGAGACATTACTCTGTGCGTCTCACTAGTTCCATTTCCTTGTATTGATATCAGTTCACAATGTCTGTATTCTCACAATCATCGCAAATATATCCCTAATGTCACTATCTCAGCACATCAGTTTAAACCTCCCGACACCTCACTTACTTGTCTTCAACTAGTGACACATACAAGTGGCTCAAGTGGTTCAAGAGCAGGGCACTTATTTCCGTTGTCATTATTTAGGGGGCTAAGGAGCACACTTTGAGGCTGACAGAAAGACATGCCTATTAACATGGGCCACAAGCCTGGTACCGTAAGTACTATGTGGTATCTGAGTATTTGCGGTGGGTGCATCATTGCTCTAGGCTGTGGTCAGGGGACACTATAGCCACTAGTGGTTAGAGAAGCTGTTTAGATGGAGAAAATCTGGTGCAGAGTGAGCTGGCAACCGGAGGGTTCCTGCCGTTATCCCAGATACCTTCGCCTGGTGTTGTGCCCTTAAGCAAGACACCTAACCCCCTACAATTCCTCCAGGGGCACTGCACTGTTGCTGACCAATTGCTTCCAGTCCCTTGGGGTGTGGGGTGTGAGCATAAAGACACATTCTCATCTATGTCAATAAAGTAGGCTAGATCTTATCTTATAATCCTTCATGGTCAGTGGTCACCATAACAACACTCTGATCTGTAACCTATGGCCCCATAGTGACAATTTAGCACAGCCCTTCTCTCACGTCCTGCATCAATGAAAGACGTGGGTTAGGCTGACACTCTCTCCCTCTCGCTCCTTGTCTCTTTCTATCTAGCCCCCAATTATACAACTCCCAGTCGAGGAGCGATGAGACAAGATCGTAATATCACGAAATTAAACAACTTCCTAAGACAACGCGGAGGAGTCCGTTTGGGGGCTGGGCTGCCCTATGTAATGGATGTGAAATGGCTAGCTAGTTAGCGGGTACGCGCTAGTAGCATTTCAATCAGTTACGTCACTTGCTCTGAAACCTAGAAGTAGTGTTGCACCTTGCTCCACAAGGGCCGTGGCCTTTGTGGAGCGATGGGTAACGATGCTTCGTGGGCGACCGTTGTTGATGTGTGCAGAGGGTCCCTGGTTCGCGCCCGTGTCGGGGCGAGGGGACGCCGTAAAGTTATACTGTTACATTGGTGCCGTGACCCGGATCACTGGTTGCTGCGGAAAAGGAGGAGGTTGAAAGGGGGGTGAGTGTAACGGATGTGAAATGGCTAGCTAGTTAGCGGGTACGCGCTAGTAGCATTTCAATCAGTTACGTCACTTGCTCTGAAACCTAGAAGTAGTGTTGCACCTTGCTCTGCAAGGGCCGTGGCCTTTGTGGAGCGATGGGTAACGATGCTTCGTGGGCGACCGTTGTTGATGTGTGCAGAGGGTCCCTGGTTCGCGCCCGTGTCGGGGCGAGGGGACGACGTAAAGTTATACTGTTACACCTACAATGGCGTTAAAATGTGTCTGCATTGTGACCAGAATTCCTAGTCTCTCCCTGTATGCACATTATTTGACAGATATTCTTTTAAAATAGTATTTAATTATTTATTTAAAAAAAAACATTGATGCCACAAGTCAATGGTGTCACACTTTAATGATTTTAGAAGGCAAATTATTTCACTGTCCAGATAAAATCAAAATCAAATCAAACTTTATTTGTCACATGCGCACAAGTGTAGACCTTACCGTGAAATACTTACTTACGAGCCCGTAACCATCAGTGCAGTTCAAGAAGAGTTTAAAAAAAATATACCAAATAAACTAAAGTAAAAAATTATAAAAACTAACACAATAACATAACAATAACGAGGCTATATACAGGGGGTACCGGTACCGAGTCGGTGTGCGGGGGTATAGGTTTGATGTAATTTGTACATGTAGGTAGGGGTGATGTGACTATGCATAGATGATAAACAGTAAGTAGCAGCAGTGTACAAAACAAATGTCTACACTTGTAAGACACCCAGACACAATGGGTTCCTGACTACCTCTTGAAGTGATCAGGAAGATCTGATCACAGTCAGATCACAATGTGTCTTTTGATTGTCTACACCTGTCTAAAAATGTGGGCACAATCAGAATGTGGACAAGATCAGGACAAAATATGTATGCTAGAACCAGGTATAAATGGGGCTAGTGAGAAAAGGATAACATCTGATTGACCCAGGTTATACCTTCTCTCCAAAAAAGCAAAATAAATTAAATCTTAGAAAAGGCACTGGGCTACATTTTATTACAAGAAAATGTGGTTCTATTGTCTATTAATTACTTGACATTTTGTGATATCGAAAAGCAAAGGGAAAGAGATAAGCTTGTTTAATTGATCACCTTCTAAACTCCATGTAAAATCCTCTTCAGGGTGGTGACAGATGGGTCAGCTGCAGCCCAGGTTTATTGTGGGATGAAATCACTCACTTTCATTAGAAATTATCTGGTGTCAACAAGGCCATCTAGGCAGAACAGGCAACTCAAACACTACCTATTGCATTTCTGAGACCTTTTGATTTCCGGAATAGCTAAAATAATTCAGGAGAATATTGGGAAGGACCAAGCCATGATAGTGGATATTTTGAAAGCCCTCTTATCCTTATAATTGGCAGCTTTGAACAGGAAGTGGTCCGGCATCAAACCGAGTAGTGGTTCAAATGTTTTTGACTATTTGTGTTTTCCAATATTTGCTGTAAGGACATTTATCCTGAATTGGCTTATACCAGATCTGCAGAGACAACAAGTATCATTAGTCACTCCAATCCACCTCACTCTCAAGGTTGATGACCCCATAGCACCAAACGAGCAAAAACAAACTTTGTTTATTGACAATGCATTGAACCAAGATGGCCGCCCGACCTAAACTTGCTTTTTTAGGGTGAAAGAGGTTGAGGAGTCAAGGGTCAGGGCTGTACAGCAGATCTCCTATGTGGAGGAAATGTTGCTGCAAATGTTTTACGTCAATCAAGTGATCTGGATACACTCATTGTGAAGAAGGTGGATTTTGTAGCATTTATAGCCACAGTTATTCATTGTACTGCACAAGTGTCCAAGAAGCTGGACATCATTGTGTCTGCAGACTAAAAGTTTTGGGGGCTCTAAGACGGTAGAAGCACTGCAAGGACTACTGTCACCAGAAAATGTCCCGCCCTCATAGGATCCTTCTGCGCCTGTGTAGGGACCTGATTCGAATTTTTGATTTTAACAGAAAAGCAAGTTGATTTTGCAAAGTTTAACTTTACTTTAACTTTGAAGTGCTGTTCACTTATGTCCTCTCCGGCAGGGTCATATCCACTCCCATCGCCTCGACACCACTGTGTTGACAGATGGCTAAAGAATTCAGAAGGCAGCATGACACCAAGGCGGGCGACCAGGTATCTTTTTACCATGTCATTAACAGCTGTGATAGGCCGACATTACAGCTCTATTAAATGACCTATAAAAGTTTAATAAGTTTGAATAGGCTGTTTTAGTGAAACAAGGGGTCATTGTTTATCCTGTAATGGTGCTGGCATGATGTTTGACACATGGACGAGGACCACGGCTGTTTAAGGGCGATCAGGTGAGTCGGACTGGTGAAATGCAAACTGGGGGCAAGGTTGGTGATAGCTCTGCTGTAACTCATTGACACTAACTGGCTAACCTCAAACATTCTCAAGAAGAATGAGTAACAATTGGAAATCTGCCTCTTCAATGGCTGCCGCCTTTTATGTGTCAACGTCGTTATAGAATGCATTGTTAGGTCGCCGGTTCCTTTGTTGATCATTAAAGGGATATAACTACGTAGGTTTATATGAAAAACCACACCGATGACCTGCCATAATTGCCCTCCTGGCCTAAAGTTATCACCTTGTACTGAAATTCAGGTTGCCACACAGAACCTATTGTTAGCGTCCACTCTATTAACTTCCCTCTGCCCTACAATAACCCTCTGGAGTTTGGCAGTCTCATATGGTTGCTCCCTTTTTGACCGGAATACCACCTCACATACAGTACTGTACAGGGCTAATCATAGAAATAGAATGACTAGAACTGGCAATTTGTTCCATGAATTCCACCGTTCATGGAACTCCATTTCTATGGGGCCAAAACTCTTGTCAAGCTTTATATGAAACGATAGTAGTTTTCTAAAATGTTGGTATCACAAGCATTATAACGTTTTGTTAACTTGGTGTTACCGTGGTAGCGCTATACCGTGCAACAGTACTTTGGGCACTATTATGTTTTCCCCTGCAGTCAGTCCAGTTGTTTCCCACTCAGCGACAACAACCAGATCCATCACACTGTGTGTCAGTGTGTATGTGGGGGGGGGGGGGGGGTGCAGGCAGGCTGTCATAGGGGTGTAACTTGGCCCGGACACCTGACCCCCCCCCGACCCCCCCGCCCCACAGTGCTCAGGTTGAGTGACCTGGGACCTGGCAGCCCAGCCACCTCGAAGGGTAACGAGAGAACCCTGCCACGGCCACCTGACATCACCATGATGCTGCTACACAGCAGACACGGTCACTGGGACCCACCTATACATAGGGGAGAATAAAGAGCTAGGGACAATCAGAGCTATTAAGAGACAATTAAGTCTCTCCTGGGAATTATAGGGCACAAGTCTACAACACTTGGGTACATCACACACAAAACACACGTGGAATCAGATCTAAGGCTGGTATTATACTCCAAACAGTCTCTATAGCAAAACGTTACTGGAGCGTGCATAAAGTTACAACCTACAGCATACACAACATCTCTTGAACAGAGCCCTCTGTGTGGTGAAATCACAAAGCAGTTACGGAGTACTTCTAGTTGAGTATAAATTGAGCCTTAGCCACCTCTGAAGCACCAATGCAAATGCCTGATCATATTGGACTGGAGAACGCAGAATAGCTTACTATACAGGGATATACTGGCCGTGTGTACAGTGCCTTCAGAAAGTATTCATACACCTTGACTTATTCCACATTTTGTTGTGTTACAGCCTGAATTCAAAATTGATTAAATATATGTTTTTCTCACCCATCTACACACAATAGCCCATTATGACAATGTGAAAACATCTTTTTTGAAATGGTAGCAAATTTATTGGAAATTAAATACAGAAATATATGATTTACAAAGTGATTCACACTCCTGAGTCAATACTTTGTAGAAGCACCTGGTGGAAAGCAGACTGAACAGGTTTTCCTCTTGGATTTTGACTGGGCTTAGCTCCATTTTGTTTATTTTTTACCCTGAAAAACTCACCAGTCCTTAAAGATTACAAGCATACCCATAACATGATGCAGCCACCACTATGCTTGAAAATATGGAGAGTGGTACTCGGTAATGTGTTGTATTAGATTTGCCCCAAACATAACATTTTGTATTCAAGACAAAAAGTTAATTGATTTGTATTACTTTAGTGCCTTGTTGCAAACAGGATGCATGTTTTGGAATAATTTTATTCTGTACAGTATTGTGGAGTAACTATAATGTTGTTGATCCATCCTCAGTTTTCTCCTATCACAGCCATTTAACTCTGTAATTGTTTTAAAGTCACCATTGGCCTCATGGTGAAATCCCTGAGCGGTTTCCTTCCTCTCCGGCAACTGAGTTAGTGAGGTCGCCTGTATCTTTGTAGTGACTGGGTGTATTGATACACCATCTAAAGTGTAATTAATAACTTCACAATGCTCAAAGGGATATTCAATGTCTACTTTTTAATTATTACCCATCTACCAATAGGTGCCCTTCTTTGCAAGGCTTTTGAAAACCTCCCTGGTCTTTGTGGTTGAGTCTGTCTATGACATTCACTGCTCGACTGAGGGACCTTACAAATAATTGTATGTGTGGCGTTCAGAGATGCAGTATTCATTCAAAAATCATGTTAAACACTATTATTGCACACAGAGTGAGTCCATGCAACTTATTATGTGATTTGTTATGCACATTTTTACTCCTGAACATACAGTGCCTTCGGAAAGTATTCAGACCTTTTGACTTTTTCCACATGTTAATATGTTACAGCCCTAATCTAAAATCCATTAAATAAATACAAATCCTCAGCAATCTACACACAATGCCCCCTAACGACAAAGCGAAAACAGGTTTTTAGAATAATTTTTTTTAAATTCAAAATATAAAACAGAAATACCTGATTTACATAAGTATTCAGACCCTTTGCTATGAGACTCGAAATTGAGCTCAGGTGCATCCTGCTTCCATTGGTCATCCTTGAGATGTTTCTACAACTTGATTGGAGTCCAACTGTGGTAAATTAAATTGATTGGAAATCATTTGGAAAGGCACACACCTGTTTATATAAGGTCCCACAGTTGACAGCGCATGTCAGAGCAAAAATCAAGCCATGAGGTGGAAGAAATTGTCCGTCGAGCTCCGAGACAGGATTGTGTCGAGGAACAGATCTGGGGAAGGGTACCAAAACATTTCTGCAGCATTGAAGGTCCCCAAGAACACAGTGGCCTCCATTATTCTTAAATGGAAGAAGTTTGGAACCACACCAAGACTCCTAGAACTGGCCGCCCGGCCAAACTGAGCAATCGGGGGAGAAGGGCGTTGGTCAGGGAGGTGACCAAGAACACGATGGTTACTCTGACAGAGCTCTAGAGTTCCTCTGTGGAGATGGGAGAACCTTCCAGAAGGACAACTGTCTCTGCAGCACTCCACCAATCTGGCCTTTATGGTAGAGTGGCCTGACGGAAGCCACTCCTCAGTAAAAGGCGCATGACAGCACACTTGGAGTTTACCAAAAGGCACCAAAAGAATCTCAGACCATGAGAAACAAGATTCTCTGGTCTGATGAAACCAAGATCAAACTCTTTGGCCTGAATTCCAAGTGTCACGTCTGGAGGAAACCTGATACCACAAACCTGGTACCAGCCTCAGACAGGGAAGAAGGTTCACCTTCCAACAGGACAACGACCCTAAGCACACAGCCAAGACAAGGCAGGAGTCTCTGAATGTCCTTAAGTGGCCTAGCCATAGCCCGGACTTGAACCTGATCAAACATCTCTGGAGAGATCTGAAAATAGCTGTGCAGCAACGCTCCCCATACAACCTGTCAGCGCTTGAGAGGATCTGCAGAGAAGAATGAAAAAAAACTCCACCAAATACAGGCGTGCCAAGCTTGTAGCGTCATACCCAAGAAGACTCGAGACTGTAATCGCTGCCAAAGGTGCTTCAACAAAGTGCTGAGTCAAGGGTCTGAATACCTAAGTAAATGTGATATCTGTTTTTTTGTTTTAATACATTTGCAAAAACTTCTAAAAACCTGATTTTCTTTGTCATTATGGGGTATTGTGTGTAGATTGATGAGGGGATTTGTATTTTTTAAATACATTTTAGAATAACCTAACAAAACGTGGAAAAGTAAAGGGGTCTGAATACTTTCTGAAGGCACTGTATTTAGGCTTGCCATAACAAAGGGGTTGAATACTGATTGATTCTAGTCATTTCAGCTTTTCATTTTTTATTAATTTGTAAAATTTCCGAAAAACATACACTTTCACATTATGGGGTATTGTGTCTAGGTCAGTGACAATTTAATCCATCCAGGCTGTAACACAACAAAATGTGGGAAAAGTGAATACTTTCTGAAGGCACTGTGAAATGTTTTAGATGTCACGTAGGCTAATTATTCAGTCTGGACTGGCTGGGTGATGAGCAGAACTGCCCTGAGCCCTTCATCAGCTGATGTCATCCTGAGAGGCTTTGCGGCAGGCTGGCCCATTCAGTAATCTGTCTTCTTTTACCAGCCTTGTCCTGACCGAGCTACATTATAGATCACTTCACATCCGCACGGATTAGGCCAGCGCTTTTTATACCTCTCCATGGGGTCCGCCAGCCATTCCATGCATTTGATCTATTCAAGCTAGCACACATGATTCAACTTGTCAACTAATTATCAAGCCCTTGACTGGTGAATCAGGTGAACTAGTTCAAGGCTACAACAACATAGTGGGATGTCTGGTGGTACCCGAGGAGAGATTTGATTTGATTCATCATTCATCTCCCATACACCAGCCCGGCGCAGGTGTCACACACGGGCTAATGAGGGGAAGGGGGAGTGAGTGGTGGAGGGTAATGGAAGTAGTAGAGACAGGGATTGGAAGAAAATAGTGACAGTGGGTGATCTATCATCAACATAAAATACGGACATGCATGTGGCTTTTGATCATGTGCGAGCGAAGTAGGCCTATATGAAACAGAAAGACTTTGATACGTTTTAGTCATAACTCTATCGTGGGGGTTGAAAGGGTTAATAAATTGTGCTTGCAGAGAGGGGACTGGGACGCTTCTTCTCGAAACAGAAATCAACGTAGGACACAGAGCCATTGATTACAGCAGCCAATGTTGCCAAACAGACTAGATACCTCTCCGCTTCCCCCGTTACTCAAACACGGGATGGCTGCTAGGCAACCAGGCCACATCACATCAGGTGGAGAAAGAGGAGAGAGAGGGAGGGATAGGGAGTGAGAGATAGAGAGAGACACAGCAATGGCGAGGGAGAGCAGAGAGAAAGGAGAGAGAAGATACAGAGAGAGAAAGAGAATAGAGGAGAGAGGGGGTAGTGAGAGAGCAGAGAAAGAGAGGGGGTTGTGATTTTCATGGCAGAAACTGCACTGGCAGTATTACATAAGATAGCAGCTCGAGTACCACTGTCCATATTAATGTGGTTCGGCACTGGGAAGTGATGAAGATTAGTCACAAGTGACAAGACAGATGAAGATGCACAATCCCACAGTGATTTAAGTCATTGTTTATGAGGACAAAGAAGGACAAATGAATTTAAAACAACACACACACACACAATGAATCATAATATTAATAATACAGAAATGTACAATACAAACAAACAGTGATTTGAACATAATGGATTATGTCAGTTACATACACAGGCTGAAGGGTCTCAGTCAATGAGAAGAAAATGTAATGATACTATAGGAATGATCCCTGAGAGTGGATGTATACGGTCTGTATAACAATGTAGTGGATGTATACGGTCTGTATAACAGTGTAGTGGGTGTATACGGTCTGTATAACAGTGTAGTGGATGTATACGGTCTGTATAACAGTGTAGTGGGTGTATACAGTCTGTATAACAGTGTAGTGGATGTATACGGTCTGTATAACAGTGTAGTGGATGTATACGGTCTGTATAACAGTGTAGTGGATGTATACGGTCTGTATAACAGTGTAGTGGGTGTATACGGTCTGTACAACAGTGTAGTGGGTGTATACGGTCTGTACAACAGTGTAGTGGGTGTATACGGTCTGTATAACAGTGTAGTGGGTGTATACGGTCTGTATAACAGTGTAGTGGATGTATACGGTCTGTATAACAGTGTCACGATACACTTGACTTGTCCATGAATGCATGTGAGCGATTATTATGAGTGCATAGACATAGATAAAGATGAAGAGAGTAGATAAAATGGAGAGGGGGAAGGGAGGAGAGCGAGAGAGAGAGCAAAAAGAGTGAAAAGGGCAAGAGAAGATATATTGCACCAATTTGCACGTGTAAATAATCATACGCATGTGTGTGTGTGTGTGTGTGTGTGTGTGTGTGTGTGTGTGTGTGTGTGTGTGTGTGTGTGTGTGTGTGTGTGTATGTATGTGAGTGTGTAATACAGTAGTACCCTCTGTCTGCTCCTCACAGCTCGCGGGGTATGATGGTGAAGGGCCTGATGGGGCAGGAGGACTCCAGCTCCAGGGCTGTGAGGAAGCAGTCTGGAGCCTGGCTGCTGCCCTGTGACTGCAGGGCCTCCCCCAGGCCGCTCCACGCCTCGTGGGACGTGCTCTGGGCCTGCACCGCATCCCGTAGCACCTTCTCCCCCAGACCCACACGCCCACACCGCACCAACAACTGGCCCTGAGGAGGGGAAGGCAGGAAACAGGAGGAGGTGAAGTGATGAAAGGTGAGTTTGAATGGGGGATAAGTAATTGAGAGATTACAGAGACAGAGATTTACAGATGTAAGATCTTAATTTGATCACTCTTTTGTTTCATGAAATGCAAACTTGTGGTGTAGTCAAGATTTAAAAAGGTTTCTAAAATGTGTAATTTCCACATAAAAAATGTGGTGTAGTCAAGATTTAAAAAGGTTTCTAAAATGTGTAATTTCCACATAAAAAATGTCAGACTTGATTTGATCTTATGAAAAATGTATCAACCCCTACTAAAAATGTCCATTAATTATAATCCACATAATAATAATTCACATTTCCTGTTGCTGCAGGATTATTTTCCTGCAGTAGCAAAGTGGTTGAAATTAAGATCCTACATCTGTAACTTTGGATCTAGCTTTGGCCATATCTAAACCATAGCTGTGTTCGAATACCATACTAGCATACTGTATACTACATACTATTAGTTCATTTTAGTACTGTAAATGGAACAGTATCCTTTCAGTTGAGCGTACTGGCACTTCGCCAGTCTACCGGAAGTAGATGCTGTTGCTATGTAACCTCTTGCTAGCTAGTTAGCGTAACAAATTACTAGTTAGACATTTTAGGACTTCGGGTGTGTTCTTAAATTCAATCTGGTGTGCCAGAGTGCGCTGGTAAATTCAGAGTGTTGTCAGATTTTCAGTTTGTAAATTCAAAGCGTTTCTCTCTCAGAGCGCTCTGGCCGAGGAGTAGGGTTGATTTAAGCGTTCTGACCTTACAACGGCAGTCAAGCACTCAAGCTAATGTTGGCTAGCTTGCTAGCTACTTCCAGACACAAATGAGAGTAACCACTGACCATTTTACTCGCCCTAGCAGAGCTGGTTAGGCAGTTTTCATCTTATCCACACAAACTGTTTTAATTACGCTTTTTTTGCCGACGTTAACTGACACCGGCCATATTCAACCTATGTTGAGCGCTCGTAAATTCATTATTCTGCGCTCTGCCTCTGGTACACTCAGACGAGAGTGCTCTGAAATCGGAGTAGATAGCCAGAGCGAATTTACGAAAGCACCCGAATGTCATTGAGAACGCACAGGACTATACCATTTAGCTAAGCTGAGAATGACGGGAATAATCAAGTCAATAAACGTTGGGTAGTTAGTTAGATAGCCGATAGTTAATATAATGGCAAGTTTGCTGTATAAGTAGCCAACTAACGTTAGGTAGCTAGCTAACATACCGGTACATACTGCTGTAATGATATGCTATGTGGTTCGTAAGGACATCGTAGCTAACAAATTGTCAGCCAACATAACGTGCAAGGTAACTTATTTGAAAAGTAATTACTTTATTACATTGATCAAAATGTTGTTAACATTTGTCATAATTAGTTAAAGCAAGGAATTTGTATCCCCTATCGTTGGACTTCGACTGCATATTTTCCACCATTTTCTTCAAATTTGAAAACGATGTGAAGCCACGCCCATTTCCCGAAGAATTTCATTATGGGCCCTAAAGTACGGCAATAGTGTCCTCTGCGTGTATACTTCATATTTTGGCGAATTTAGTACGACATCCGGGAACTTTTGGCATACTAACTATATCCATACTATGACCAATAAGCATACTATATACTCAATTCACAGTACGGTTAGTGTGGGTAGTACGAGTATTCGAACACGGCTCATGAGAACCCTCTGACACTAGACATAGCATATCAGAGGGGCACTAAGGGCACATTTGGGTCTTAATGGAACACACACACAAAAACAGGGGAGAGAAAGCCATGTCCAGCTGCCTAAGAGGATGAGATGTTGCCAGTTAAAGCTCCTGTTTGTCCCAACTCTTCATTTGCACTGGCGTGTCAGGTGATTGCAGCCAGAGGCATTTCCAGAAAGGATGGGATGTTCGTGTGATGAGGATGACTACTCCCTATGTGTGTCTTTGTGTCGGTGTGTGTGTGGCTGTGTGAGAGGGCAGTAGTGGTCAGCCCAGCGTGACATGTCTCTTTAAAACTTCTCTCTGTGTGTCTCCAGAGTCCAGCAGCATAACAGGGTATCACGCAACCGACCAACGGCATGAACACACACACACAGCCTCCAGTGCAGGGCTTGCCTGAGGTCAAACAGCCGAGTCTTGTTATGCAGGCTCTGCTCACAAGCCCCAGATTAATTGGGCTGAAACTCAGAGAGCTGTCTAGGGGCTTTGACGCAACCTCCAATGAGGATGCTCTGCTCCCTCTGTCTCTCAGTCTCCAAGTTCCTCTATGCTGTAACTCCATACTCTCTCACTCCTTTTCCTGCAGTTGTTACTGTATTCTCTCGATGCTACTGACCAGAACTGAAGAAAAGACGGAAGGAGATCTTAGGTGGGGTGCAGAGACACAGTGGAAGATGCAGTATAATCACATGGTGGGTGTATTGCCATTGTTAAGGCACTGGCGTCCTCATCATCTCACACTGCCAGCGGGTCTTTGATCTATTCGTTGCCATTCCACTGCCCTACTGTCACCAGGACTTACACTCTGGGACTTATGGGAAATAACCACCCAAGAGTCGGTTCTGAAGTTTCAATTCTTCCTTTCTTTGAAGTTTCTGGCGCACGCACGCACGAGCACACAGTGAGGCAGTGAGGGTTCACCACTGTATTTCCTCTCCTCGGGGTTTACATGATGCTGCCTAGTCTAATGCTCTTAGGTCAATGGTTCAAGGAAATAAACACCCTATACTGCGCCGTAAACAAGGCAGAGGAAAACAAACCCTGTGTTTAGAGAGAGGAGGGAAGAGAGCAGTAGAGAGAGAGGGAAACAGAGAAAGATTGAGAAAGAGGAGAGAGGAAGAGAGCGAGAGACAGCAGTAGAGAAACTGAGGGACAACCAGACAGAGCGAGAGAGTAAAAGACAGGCAGAGAGGGCCCTGTGCCAGTAGTATGTATCTGAGGCTCATCCCCTTGGTGCCCTGGTGGCCCGGGCCGTGACCCAGCGTGGCGCCTCACACCTGAACCCACTAATCCTATCAGAGATGTGGCGGTGATGTAATCCCTGCCTGCCTGGTTGAGCTGGCGGAGCTGGGCTGAGAGTGAGCTACGATTACTTGGGCCCTGGCCTTGCAATGCCCTATTCCCAAAAAGCCCTATTGCTGGGAGCCTTAGTTATCCCTAGTAGCCCTCTGGTAGCCCTGTCTCTATCACCTCTCTTTATCTCCCCCTCCCTGTCTCTCCGCCTGCCCGCTTGACCCTAGTCTTGCCAGATTCAGGGCGCTCCGGAAAAGGACTAACCTGTTCGTGACCTGACCTGACTCATACACCCGGGGGAGCCAACCGATATGAGACACCTTATGTCAACACTAGACAAGCTGAACCAGCTAATCCAATCACTAAAGTACACGCCCATTCAGCTAACGAGAGAAAGCGGGAGAGAGATGGGGGAGGGGAGGGAGAAAGCGAAATGAAAGGAAAAAAACGGAACAAAGAAAGAGAACGAGAGGGAGAGAGAACGCAGAGAGAGAGAGGGAAAAAGACAGACGAAGTAAAAGAGGTGAACACATGCACATAGGCGAACAGGCACAAGCCAGCTCCCCTCCTCCTATCTTTCTCTCTAGCTGGTTATCAGAGGTATTGCTCAATAGAATATATTTCCCTGGTTGCTAGGCAATCCCATAAAGCGCCCGAGAAGGAGCGAAGTGTTATAAATAATGTATTTGCATTATCAAATGAGCTGCCAGCCACCCCCATCCAGAGAGAAGAGAGACCGAGAGAAAGAGAGAGTGGGGGGAGGAGGGGGCATTGGATCACTGAAACGCAATTCATTCTATGAGATGAAGTGATTGCCCTTGACCGTATATCTGTATGCGTCTCTGTGTGTGTCTGCATCCGTCTGTGAATATATATGTGTGTCTGTGTGAGTAGAAGAAAGGAGAAAGGGACAGAGAGGAAGAGAGCAGCTGGTTCAGTGAGAAGAGGCCTATGTGTAGCTAACTGACACACAGCTAAGCAGCAAGCAGAACAGAGGAGAGAGGAGCAGAGGTGCTGGGATGTGGAGGACGTTGAGAGTTGTGGTGAGAATCATTTAAACAGCAGAGTCAGGAAGAAGGCAGGGCAGGGAAGATCAGCTCCACTGGCTTCCCAACTCAGGCATCACTACCAATCCTAAAATACACCCAACCAACTGGCCCTGGGGATGAGTCACACTACCTACACTGGCTTTCATAATGTATCACACACACAGTTGAAGTCGGAAGTTTACATACACTTAGGTTGGAGTCATTAAAACTCGTTTTTCAACCACTCCACAAATGTATTGTTAACAAACTATAGTTTTGGCAAGTCGGTTTGGACATCTACTTTGTGCATGACACAAGTAATTTTCCCAACAATTGTTTACAGACAGATTATTTCACTTATAATTCACTGTATCACAATTCCAGTGGGTCAGAAGTTAACATACACTAAGTTGACTGTGCCTTGAAACAGCTTGGAAAATTATGTCATGGCTTTAGAAGCTTCTGATAGGCTAATTGACATTGTTTAAGTCAATTGGAGGTGTACCTGTGGATGCACTTCAAGGCCTACCTTCAAACACACTTTTCTTGACATCATGGGAAAATCAAAAGAAATCAGCCAAGACCTCAGAAAAAAAGTCTGGTTTATCATTGGGAGCAATTTCCAAACGCCTGAAGGTACCACGTTCATCTGTACAAACAATAGTACGCAAGTATAAACACCATGGGACCACGCAGCCGTCATACCGCTCAGGAAGGAAACGCGTTCTGTCTCCTAGAGATAAACGTACTTTGGTGCGAAAAGTGCAAATAAATCCCATAACAACAGCAAAGGATCTTGTGAAGATGCTAGAGGAAACAGGTACAAAAGTATCTATATCCACAGTAAAACGAGTCCTATATCGACATAACCTGAAAGGCCGCTCAGCAAGGAAGAAGCCACTGCTCCAAAACCGCCATAAAAAAGCCAGACTACGGTTTGCAACTGCACATGGGGACAAAGATCGTACTTTTTGGAGAAATGTCCTCTGGTCTGATGAAACAAAAATAGAACTGTTTGGCCATAATGACCATCGTTATGTTTGGAGGAAAAAGGGGGATGCTTGCAAGCCGAAGAACACCATCCCAACCATGAAACACGGGGGTGGGAGCATCATGTTGTGGGGGTGCTTTGCTGCAGGAGGGACTGGTGCACTCCACAAAATAGATGGCATGATGAGGAGGGAAAATTATGTGGATATATTGAAGTAACATCTCAAGACATCAGTCAGGAAGTTAAAGCTTGGTCGCAAACGGGTCTTCCAAATGGACAATGACTCCAAGCATACTTCCGAAGTTGTGGCAAAATGGCTTAAGGACAACAAAGTCAAGGTATAGGAGTGGCCATCACAAAGCCCTGACCTCAATCCTATAAAAACTTGTGGGCAGAACTGAAAAAGCGTATGCGAGCAAGGAGGCCTATAAACCTGACTCAGTTACACCAGCTCTGTCAGGAGAAATGGGCCAAAATTCACACAACTTATTGTGGGAAGCTTGTGGAAGGCTACCCGAAACGTTTGACCCAAATTAAACAATTTAAAGGAAATGCTACCAAATACTATTTGAGTGTATGTAAACTTCTGACCAACTGGGAATGTGATGAAAGAAATAAAAGCTGAAATAAATCATTCTCTCTAATATTATTCTGACATTTCATATTCTTAAAATAAAGTGGTGATCCTAACTGACCTAAGACAAGGAATTTTTACTTGGATTAAATGTCAGGAATTGTGAAAAACTGAGTTTAAATGTATTTGGCTAAGGTGTATGTAAACTTCTGACTTCAACTGTACATACTTTACACGTCAGTCACACCCACACACACAGACACATACTTTACACATCAGTCACACACCCACATCAACACACACACACCTCATGTTCCTGTGGCTGGTGGTGTGAGAACAGAGTATAGGACTGACAAACAGTATAAAGACCTAGTGAATGTAATAATACTGTATAGGCCGAGTGAATCTAATAATACTGTATAGGCCGAGTGAATCTAATACTACTGTATAGGCCGAGTGAATCTAATAATACTGTATAGGCCTAGTGAATCTAATAATACTGTATAGACCTAGTGAATCTAAAAATAGCATTGTCTGGATAAGCCTCTCCCTTGGTGTAACCGCTGGTTATGTTGAATATAGACTACATCATCACGATATAACACTGTTTTATTGGGGAGTTGGGGGAGGATATTTTGGGGTAACGCCCAGAAAGATGGAGGGAATGAGCTGTTGCTAGGCAGCGAGCGGAAGAGCGAGCAAGTCTGTAGAACATCCGCTAACGTTGTTGAGCTAGCTGCATTTCTAATTACCGTCGCTTGTTAAACCAAGTTATTATTAGCTTGCTTGTAAACAAAGCTCATAAAACGAGAACAAGACCATGTCAAAATGGCTGCCACGGTTAAGGGATAGGAGGTTAAGATACCAAAACCCTTTTAACAGCAAACTAGTGCAGGCAGAGAGACAGCGAATTGAATGGGCATTGTGGGGAACCTACCACACACACACACATTTAAAAAGGTCACATCCTAACTGGAGATACTGTCTCTCAGAGGAGAAACTGCAGTATTGGTTCTGAATTGTAATACTTGGATTGGAGCAAGCAGAATTGGCCATACGCCACATAACATGCTGTTCTGCTTACACATACGCACAGAAAAACACATGCAGGCGCACACTCGGACACACACAGCGACACACACAGTGATACAGACACACATCTGTCATAGGAGACAGTGGGCCAGTGCCAGCTGGCTGTGTTTCAGCTCCTCACCCCAGGGATTGGTACTCCCACTGGCCAAATATGGAAGCCAAGAGCACCCTCTCACCCCCCACCCACACACCCACACCCACACCCACACACACATACACACACGAGCGAGAGAAAAGTACTGGCCTTATGTGGTCACACTGCGGCCACTGTTTAAGCCAGAGAAGCATTTACGGCTACACAACCAATGTATGGTCACTATGGAGACAGCATGTAGGGTAATGGGAGAGTTGGATCCAGGAGATGAGGGGGGAGAGGGAGATCTGGGGGGAGAGGGAGATCTGGGACTCTTTATGGATTGGAGCATTTCTTACAGAGTGCTGTGGCTCACAGGACATATTTTCAAGATGGTTATCTGTTATTACTGAGGATAATAGGCCTGTTGATGGGCCCCAGGTCTTTGTGTGTGTGACTCTTACCAGGACTGTGTGTGTGCATGTGTGTGTCTCACCAAAACTGTGGTACCCGTATGTGTGTGTCTCTCTCTCTCTCTCTCTCACCAGGTGCAGCAGTATGCGGTGTCCATTGGGGTGGATGGCCAGGGCTTCATCGTACAAACCCTTGGCCTCGTCCTGGTTCCCTTTGAGCTCGGCCAGCCGGCCCCTTAGCAGCAGCACGGAGTGGGAGTTGGGGAAGAGCACAGCTGCCTCCTGCACACAGAACTGGGCCTCCTTCACACGCCCCTCTGCCATGAACAACTCTCCTATGGGAGAGAGATGGCGGGAGGCGAGAGAGCGATGGAGAGAGAGAGAGAGAGGGGGGAGAGAGAGAGAGCATCGGTTGAGACAGCTGACAACAGTATGTGCTGATAGTGCCAGGCTAACACGTCACATCACCAACTGCCCGGCCACCGTCGTTCGACATGAATGATTCTTGTTTCATTCCTCTTTGTTTTACCAGGTATGTTGATTCAGGACTCATTCACAAGGTTGACTTGGGGAATATGTCGAGGAGGAAACGACACATACTGTACCAACATGACATTGGACACATACCCACATAATGGACTGAAAGAAGATTCAGTCATAGGCTCAGAGATACAGATGCATATTTACCCTGACAGACACACAAACAAGACCAGAATGCAGTGCCTGGGAAGTAATGAGGCTCATGCCTAAATAAGGGCATTGCATGCTGCTGCTGTGGCTCAAGACAAACCCCAGGCTGCCCTCAGCACAGACAAGCCCGCAAGCACCACACTGGCCAATTACAGGCTGGATAATGGGCCGGATAGTGGGCCATCCACAGGCCCCTCCCTCAGACCACCACTGACCAATGGAGGGCAGGACATTGGGATAGAGCTGTCTCTGGGGGAGAGTGGACACCAGAGGGACTGACAGCTTAACCATTAGAAACTCTTGAGGGGAGGCTTGCCTAAAACACTTTCACTTAGCCTGTGTGTGTGTGTGTGTGTGTGTGTGTGTGTGTGTGTGTGTGTGTGTGTGTGTGTGTGTGTGTGTGTGTGTGTGTGTGTGTGTGTGTGTGTGTGTGTGTGTGTGTGTGTGTGTGTCAACACCGTATATGCCTTTATGCGGTAGCCAAGTAAAGTGTGTGTGTGAATGTTTGTTTATCCGTTTTTCAAAGTGGGCACAGATGGGAGCTATTTCTGCACGCTATTATGCCCTCAAATAACGCTACTCAGAAAATATAAAACCACTATTCCGGATCCCATTTTCTATAAACAACTGTTCATATTCCTCACCTGGGCTTGACACCATAATGGAGAACACGAATAATATTAACGAATCTCTGTGCCTACATGTGAGATCATGCATAGTGGCTGTGTGTGTGTGGCTGTGTGTGTGGCTGTGTGTGTGTGTGTGTGTGTGTGTGTGTGTGTGTGTGTGTGTGTGTGTGTGTGTGTGTGTGTGTGTGTGTGTGTGTGCGTGCGTGCGTGCGTGCGTGCGTGCGTGCGTGCGTGCGTGCGTGCGTGCGTGCGTGCGTGCGTGCGTGCGTGCGGAGCCAGGTCATGCTGGGTGGTTGTGTCCTGCCCTGAGGTGAGGAGAAGTGCTGTGTGTGTTCGTGCTGCCTGCCTATTGGGCCGATCAAGATGTGAGATTTGAGGCAGGAAATGATGACCCACATGACAGAGGAATGTGACTGGAGAGGGAGGGGAGAGACAAGGGCATGACTGCCCAGCCACACATCCCTGCCTGTCTGGGAGAGGGGAACACACCCTGGGTCACACACAGGTACATTCATTACACTGGCTCGGTCTGTGCTGGGAGGGAGATATAACAGATGCCTCTAAAGACTAACTGAGGTACAGTATATGTGTATCTACTGTACATGTGATGTAAAGTTCAGTGGGTTTTGCAGTGAAATTACCCTCAAGGGTCAAATAGAAGACAAATGTCAGATGACGAAAACAACCTTTGCTTAAAATCCAACACAGGGAACTCGACCCTAACTCATCCATCGGTACAGTGATGGCCTTTCTCTCTGCTCAGTTCACAATTATAGCGTAGGATGCACACCCCTGCCCTCTGGCTCCAGTGGAGTGCACTCTCCCTCCCTTCCTATAGCTGGCAGCAGTAGTGTCCACTCCGGTGGTAGAGTCTACACTCCCTCCTGTAGCTAATTTCAGTGGGTAAGAAGCTTGTCCTAGCTGAGTCCAGTGTACACTAGATAGTTATGTACACTCCCTCCCTCCTGTACCTGCTTGCAGCCAGATGCGCTCCAGGGTGGTCCAGATGTAGGTGGGGCCCTGTTTGTGGGCGGAGCTGGCGGCTGACACCTCTGACATGGCCTGCTCCAGGCGAGATAGAGCAATGGACGGACCACTCTGAGAACCTGACCCAGGGACAGTTCATAGTCAGCACACATACAGCATTATACACTATCACACACACAGAGCTTGATCTAGGAACAGTTAATACTTAGTCAGTACACATACACACAGAGCCTAGGCCCCTATCCACAAAGCATCTCAGTCTACACTTGACACTTACATGCGACTTCTGCAGTCAGAATATGAAGATCGCATTTGAAAAGACGCTTTGTGTTCTGATTGTGTTCAGATCTGGCTGACAACTTCAGGAGGTGGTCAGGGATGCATTGAGTGCGGATTTCTCCTCAGTCTGGATGCAATCAGGCTACTGAAAGCGCATACAGTGGTCAACGTCATCAGCACGCCTCCCACAAGTCTCCAGAAAACGTGTGTCTTGGGACCGAGGAACCTTTTCATTATAACATTGGAGGAACTACGTTCCTAGCGTGTGAGGAACATGTTTGCCGGCCTCATAAACGCTAGCTAGCTAGCTGATATTTAGAAAGGAAGAAAAAAGCAGAGGAAGACACAAAATAAAAAGTCGAGTCAGAGTCTGAAGAGTGAGGACAAAGGGAAGATGGCGGAAGTGGATGCTGAGTTTGAATCAAGCAGTGCGTCTAGCAAAGTTGGTGAAGACGAATGTTTTGACTGGACAGTAGTAGCGAAAACTGGAACAAAAAGGAAATTGTCGGGGCCTCCCAGGTGGCGCAGTGGTCTAGGGCACTGCATCGCAGTGCTAGCTGCACCACCAGAGTCTCTGGGTTCGCGCCCAGGCTCTGTCGCAGCCGGCCGCGACCGGGAGGTCCGTGGGGCGACGCACAATTGGCATAGCGTCGTCCGGGTTAGGGAGGGTTTGGCCGGTAGGGATATCCTTGTCTCATCGCGCTCCAGCGACTCCTGTGGCGGGCCGGGCGCAGTGCGCGCTAACCAAGGGGGCCAGGTACACGGTGTTTCCTCCGACACATTGGTGCGGCTGGCTTCCGGGTTGGAGGCGCGCTGTGTTAAGAAGCAGTGCGGCTTGGTTGGGTTGTGCTTCGGAGGACGCATGGCTTTCGACCTTCGTCTCTCCCGAGCCCGTACGGGAGTTGTAGCGATGAGACAAGATAGTAATTACTAGCGATTGGATACCACGAAAATTGGGGAGAAAATGGGATAACATTTTTTATTTTTTTAAGAAAAAAAAAAGGAAATTGTCTAAAATTGGAGTGGAGGATACGTGTATGAACGATAATGAATCGCTTGTTGTTGGGATGCGTTTGTTTTTTAGTAAGGATGCAAAAGTGGGAAACCCGTTTGAGGTGTCGAAAATGGTGAAGTATGCACTGGGAAAAGTAGAGTCTGTCAGAGTGACCAGGAGCCTCAAAAGAATCCGAACAACATTTTTGTTGTTTTGAACTTCGTGTTTTGAACTTCGGAGTAGAGCACCCGTCAAAGGAGTCATCTCAGGGGTGACGACAGACGTTCAGGTTGAATACATGAAGGGAATTCCTGGTGTGGATGGGGCCTGGCGTCTGACCCGCTGGGTGAATGGAGAAAAATAAGAAAGTCTGTCCTGTTGTTTTTTTATAAAGAGCAAATACCTACGCATGTGAAGCTTTGTTTTGTAAGATATGCTGTGAGAGCTTTCGTCCGCAAGCCATTGCAGTGTAAGAATTGTAAAGGATTTGGCTACGTTTCAAGTGTGTGTAGACAGACAGAGTATAATTGAAGAACAGTGTGTAGAAGGACGACGGAGTTGCAATTGTGCTGGGATCATGATCCCAACTTCCTGGAGTGCCCTTTAAGGGTGAAGGAGATTGAAGTGGCAAATGTTAGAGCGGTCAATCGAATATCATAATATTATTTTGCCTATTCCACCGTTTGTAGAATGCATACCGGCATTTGAATATCGTGCGGGAAAAGGGAATCCAGACACACTGTGGACACGGTAGACACATTTAAATGTAGGACGGAATTCCATCAACAGAACTCTATGATCAGAATACTAAAGCTGCATGAACTGTCAAGTCTAGGGCACAGCTCAAAAAAAGATCTTAGGAATCCTGTTAAAACCTGTTTTAAGACAAAAACAACTCCCGCTCAGAGTAGATTTGAGGATGATGTTAAGACACTGCCTCTACACAAACTATGAGCCAGGAGTAAAATCAACTCATAAAACTTTATCTCAGCTGGTTATCATGACAGTTTGAGGTACTGCAAAGGAAATATAGTAATTACCCTTGTTGCAAATGATGGGGAATAACCAATCGCGATGAGACATTGCCAGCTGTCAACTCAATTGCATGTTTCAAAAAAACACCTTGAATGTGACTGTACATCAAATATTTCAATGGTAAATCATTTTTGCCTGAAACTATTACTTTGCCACTCATAAGTAATATGTTGGCATCCATATATATATATATATATATAGATGTATGGCTGGATGGATGGATAGATTTGGCTAATTCTGATGGCTGTTAAAAGCGTAATTTTGACGATATTACTGTTATTTCAACACACTCGTCACTCCCGTTTAACAATTCTGTATCACTTTGGCACAGTAGGCGTCAATGCCTATACGTTGGGCAATTGCAGGCATCTGGGGCTTATGTTAACTTTGATTGTGTTCGAGGAAAATTATTGAAAGATCTAACGTTGTATGCAACGTTGTCAACATTATCGGCAAGTCACTTATTATCTTATTATTGACGCTTGGCTTTTGCGCTAAGCGATTTAGAATTTTTTAAACGGGAGTGACGAGAGTGTTGATATAACGGTAATATTGTCAAAATTACGCTTTTAACAACCATCAGAATTGGTAAAAATAAAAATAAATAAAAAGAAATGCCAACATATTAGGCAATAATTAAGAGTTGGTAAAGTGATCGTGTCAGGCGAAAATGATATCAAATATTTTACCACTGCAACATTTTATGTACAGTCACTGTGGTTGTCTGAAGCGTGACATAGAGTTAGTTCACATCTGGAGATGCCTCGTCGCGATTGGTTATTCCCCATAATTTGCAACAATGTCAGCGTTAATGTGTGTCATCGCTATCTTTCCTTAAAACCACGACAGTCTGAGGTACCGCAAAGGAAAGATGGTGATGACGCTCATTGCCTTTGTTGTATTGATGGGGAATAACCTATCGCCAGCTGTCACTTCGATAGTACGCTTCATACAACCACAGTGACTGTAGCCTACATCAAATGTTGCAACGATAAAACGTTTTGATATAATTTTCGCATGACGCGGTCACTTTGCCTACTCTTAATTATTGCCTAATATCAAAGACACTACAAAACTCTGTGCTAATATGTTGGCATGCATAACCGTTTTTTTTTTAACCAATTCTGATAGTCGTTGAAAGCGGAATTTTGACAACATTGCCGTTATATCAAAACACTCGTCACACCCCCGTTCAACATTTCGAAATCGCATTGGCACAGTAGTCATCAATCAAGTCACTTGACAATGATGTTGCATACAGAGTTGTATACAATGTTTGAAAGGCCTATCATTTTCATCGAACACAATCAAAGTTAACATAAACTTCAATTGCCCAATTTATTGTCATGCCCAATGCAGGCATCTTTTTTTTTAACAACGTGGTGTTGCGCTCCAGAGGGATACATTGGAATCATGTTGGTAATTACATAATCGATAGAAAAACGTGTTTATTTATTATCCTAGTGGTTATAAGTATTTAGGCATGTCATGTGAAATAGCCCTCGTGAACTAACTGTCAATAGTGCAAGATATAAGGCTTATGGTTGAATATGGGTGTAGATTATTTATGGTTTGATCATATCAACATGCACAGGAACCACATACTCTATTATCAAGAAATACCTGCTGGTAACTCTTAACTGGTTAGGACATTGCATGTGATTTCCAAAAAATCTGTCGACTATAGTGGACTCTTATGACTAAAGAGGCTTCATGCATAGCTTTTATTTTTACCCATAAGAGTAGGAGTAAAATGTCTCTATTCTCAGCACTTACAATTTTCTACTCGGAGACGCTTTGTGGATATGGCCCCAGGTTTTAACAAAATTCTTAGGTTCTTTTTCTGAGATGCTTTGTGGATACGGACCCTGGTCCTGGAACAGTTCATTCTGAATCAATACACATACACGAAAACCCCTCATTTACAAACAGCAGATCATATTATGTAAAGATACACTATCCAAATACTGGTCTCTCTTGCTAAATAGATTTGTGTATTATCTCAATGAGACAAACCCGTCTAAACAAAGGTTACATGGACATCAATACACCCAAGAGGCAGTACAAACCAGTCTCACTGTCCTGGAAGTCTGGCAGGGTGAGGTGGAGGCCGCTGGGTTTGCGGTTGTGTGGAAGTGGCTCTGGTAGGTGGATACTGCTGCTGTCATCCCCCTCACTGCAACGCCACATGGCAGCTAATCAATACACAGCAGAATCCTTCCCAGCTCCCACTCAGCAGCAGCCATTATAGCCACGCAACCAGTGCAGTAGACAAACACACTCACAAGCACACACATGCATGCACACACCCACACATGAAACACAAACACATTATAGACAGAGACAGACACCCACATGTAACACACTCATTAACCACATAAACAGAGAGACAGGCAGGCAGGCGGACATATAGACACAGACACACACACCCATACACACACCTGGTACGTGTGAAGTCATAGCGGCTCTGCCATAGCTGCAGCATGTCTTGGCAGGTCTGGAGTGCTACGCCCGGCCCATACAGAGCCTCCTCCAGCTTCACCTTAGTGAACAGCAGACTGGGTGACAAGGAGCACAAACAGCAACACATCAACACAGCATGCATCAATTAGTACACCATTAGCACTTTACACATCGATACACACATTGGTGTGCTGTACCATTTCCTTGACACATCAGGAAAAACACACACACACACACACAACATTGGCTCAATATTGACACAACATTGCTGTGGTTGCTAGGTTAGCACATACTGTTGGCACGTCAACTAGGACCTGATGCTACCATCATATAGGATAAGCATGTTTATCACTGTATGTTCATAGAGCTTTGGTCCTCTGTTTTTCAACAGATGGGAACTGTGTGAGTCTGGAGGGTTACAATATGCTACAGTGGGAGGCTGAGCTGGGAAAGGAAGAGAGAGGTACAGTATGTGAAGGGAAAATACAGAAAGAGGGAGAGAGAAAGTGTCAGGGCCCTTACTCATCCGTGAGAGAGAGAGAGAGAGAGAGAGAGAGAGAGAGAGAGAAAGAGGGACTTAAAGTCCCAAAGCGGATGCCTGTCTGTCTGCCTGCTGTCTGTCTGTCTCTTCCTGTCTCCCTGCTCCCCCAACTGGAGCCTCTTCAAATGATTCCTCTCTCTGCTCACCTCTTACTGACAGAGAGCTTGGGTTGGGCACTATCCAGATTTTCATACCGTCATACCGTCTCTGTACCATACCAGGGTATACGGTATTACCGGAAGTGCACACAGGGGGCGCTATTGTTTGACTCGCAAAACAAGTTAGGCAACAGGGATCTTGATTCAGGAAGGGATTGAATGTCTCTGCTGTAACCAAGAAGCTTGATCTTGACATTCAGCCACTTAGCTAGCAAGTTAACAAACCAAACATACATTAACATTAAACATTAACATACTTAACTCATAGTTAGTTTTAAGCAATGGCGTAGCACGCACCCCCGCAGCACCCGCGAGGCGGGGTTGACCCCAAACCAAAATTATACCGTCAGTATTTGAAAATACCCCGGTATACGGTATATATCGCCCAAGCCTAAAGATAGCACTGGTGATCAATAGCACAGCCAGACGGCCGGCAGCAGGGGAAAAACACCCGGTGAAATGTGTCTCGTTACCGGTTAACGGGTGGGTGGAAGGGCTGGGGTGATGGAGGGAGGGATGGGGGATGGAGGGGCGAGAGATATGCACGAAGTGTCATCTGACATGAGGATGAAAACTGTTGCTGACAGACGTGGTGTTACGGATACACCTGTCAGCGGGGCCAGTGGGGGCTGAGGGTTTCCTATTAGCTACCGTGCAGAGCAGCGTTTAGTAGAGGAGTGGTGTGCCGTGTGTTAGTAGGCTTCCTACTGTGTGTGTGTGTGTGTATGCAAGCAGGCACACACACACATCTTGTGACATGCCGCAAGATGAATGCAGAATCAAAGCCTGGGATTAATCATTTTCTTTAGAACAAACTGCGAGAGTACACTCTCTCTCTCTCTGGCCTCCCTTCCCATCTCCCTTTCCACAGCCTCCTCAGCTCTTTCGCTTTGTGCTAAAAACGCATTTCAAATTGGAAATGCACGCCTGTTTACTAGCTGATAACAATTTCAAACAGACAGAGATAAAAAAAAGACAGGAAAAAGAGAGAGATAAAGACAGTAGCGTTTCCCAGTTGTCTACTTATAAAGTCACGCCGACCATTTAAGAATGCAACAGGCTATTACGGCATTTTAAGGTGAAAGCTCAATAAAAACATCTCAAATATTAGGACAATATTTCAACTGTTTCATCCAATTGCTGTCTGCTATTAAGGTATTTACTGTAGCATCATATGGCTCGAAGAGATGTTTGTCTTTGGGGGGGGGGGGGGGGTCTCCTACGCTGCCTATGGAAGTGGCGTACGAGACGTGAGAAATTAATCGAGATTTGCGTCTTTACACTACAGGAACGTGTGTGTACGCGGGTATTTTTATCGTAGAGTAAATGCTTTCTATTTGGGGAACAAGAAAGACAGAAAGTGAGAGAGAAAAACACAAGGATTCAGTGTGTGCTACAACAAATTGACAGTCTGTGCTGCTGTGGTGCAGAGATCCGATGACTAGCGTCACTTGCACATACTGTACATGCATGTCATTGTGCACGTATGCTATTCAAACCAAATCCTCTTCAGCACAAATTCTTCACACATTCCCTCTTTCTCCATAACAACTGATGTTGACTGCTCCCTCCGCCGATATGACCTCTTGGTTGCCGGGGCGATGGGCATTCCTGGCGCAGGGAGGGCTGTGACGGGCTGATCCTGGCAAAAAGCTCTTAAATGGGTCAAAGCAGTCAAATGTCTCTATGGAGAAGGAATGTGTCTGCATATGCATATGAGGGAGAGAAATCACTAGAATATAAGCTTTAGATTATACATATACAGTGGGGAGAACAAGTATTTGATACACTGCCGATTTTGCAGGTTTTCCTACTTACAAAGCATGTAGAGGTCTGTAATTTTTATCACAGGTACACTTCAACTGTGAGAGACGGAATCTAAAACAAAAATCCAGAAAATCACATTGTATGATTTTTAAGTAATTCATTTGCATTTTATTGCATGACATAAGTATTTGATACATCAGAAAAGCAGAACTTAATATTTGGTACAGAAACCTTTGTTTGCAATTACAGAGATCATACGTTTCCTGTAGTTCTTGACCAGGTTTGCACACACTGCAGCAGGGATTTTGGCCCACTCCTCCATACAGACCTTCTCCAGATCTTTCAGGTTTCGGGGCTGTCGCTGGGCAATACGGACTTTCAGCTCCCTCCAAAGATTTTCTATTGGGTTCAGGTCTGGAGACTGGCTAGGCCACTCCAGGACCTTGAGATGCTTCTTACGGAGCCACTCCTTAGTTGCCCTGGCTGTGTGTTTCGGGTCATTGTCATGCTGGAAGATCCAGCCACGACCCATCTTCAATGCTCTTACTGAGGGAAGGAGGTTGTTGGCCAAGATCTCGCGATACATGGCCCCATCCATCCTCCCCTCAATACGGTGCAGTCGTCCTGTCCCCTTTGCAGAAAAGCATCCCCAAAGAATGATGTTTCCACCTCCATGCTTCACGGTTGGGATGATGTTCTTGGGGTTGTACTCATCCTTCTTCTTCCTCCAAACACGGCGAGTGGAGTTTACACCAAAAAGCTCTATTTTTGTCTCATCAGACCACATGACCTTCTCCCATTCCTCCTCTGGATCATCCAGATGGTCATTGGCAAACTTCAGACGGGCCTGGACATGCGCTGGCTTGAGCAGGGGGACCTTGCGTGCACTGCAGGATTTTAATCCATGACGGCGTAGTGTGTTACTAATGGTTTTCTTAGAGACTGTGGTCCCAGCTCTCTTCAGGCCATTGACCAGGTCCTGCCGTGTAGTTCTGGGCTGATCCCTCACCTTCCTCATGATCATTGATGCCCCACGAGGTGAGATCTTGCATGGAGCCCCAGACCGAGGGTGATTGACCGTCATCTTGAACTTCTTCCATTTTCTAATAATTGCACCAACAGTTGTTGCCTTCTCACCAAGCTGCTTGCTTATTGTCCTGTAGCCCATCCCAGCCTTGTGCAGGTCTACAATTTTATCCCTGATGTCCTTACACAGCTCTCTGGTCTTGGCCATTGTGGAGAGGTTGGAGTCTGTTTGATTGAGTGTGTGGACAGGTGTCTTTTATACAGGTAACGAGTTCAAACAGGTGCAGTTAATACAGGTAATGAGTGGAGAACAGGAGGGCTTCTTAAAGAAAAACTAACAGGTCTGTCAGAGCCGGAATTCTTACTGGTTGGTAGGTGATCAAATACTTATGTCATGCAATAAATGCAAAATAATTACTTAAAAATCATACAATGTGATTTTCTAGATTTTTTTTTTAGATTCCGCCTCTCACAGTTGAAGTGTACCTATGATAAAAATGACAGACCTCTATATGCTTTGTAAGTAGGAAAACCTGCAAAAAAAAGTTTGGACACACCTACTCATTCAAGGATTTTTCTTTATTTTTACTATTTTCTACATTGTAGAATAATTGTGAAGACATCTAAACTATGAAATAACACATAAGGAATTATGTTGTAACCAAAAAAGTGTTAAACAAATCAAAATATATTTATATTTTAGATTCTTCAAAGTAGCCACCCTGTGCCTTGATGATAGATTTGCACACTCTTGGCATTCTTTCAACCAGCTTCATGAGGAATGCTTTTCCAACAGTCTTGAAGGAGTTCCCACATATGCTGAGCACTTGTTGGCTGCTTTTCCTTCACTCTGCGGTCCAACTCATCCCAAACTATCTCAATTGGGTTGAGGTTCGTGTGATTGTGGAGGCCAGGTCATCTGATGTAGCACTCCATCACTCTCCTTCTTGGTCAAATAGCCCTTACACAGCCTGGAGTTGTGTTTTGCGTCATTGTCCTGCTGGAAAACAAATCATAGTTCCACTAAGCGCAAACCAGATGGGATGGCGTATCGCTAGTGTCACCAGCAAAGCACCCCGACACCATCACACCACCTCCTCCATGCTTCATGGTGGGAACCACACATGCGGAGATCATCCGTTCACCTACTCTGCATCTCACAAAGACAAGGCTATTGGAACCAAAAATCACGAATTTGGACTCATCAGACCAAAGGACAGATTTCCACCGGTCTAATGTACATTGCTCGTGTTTCTTGGCCCAAGCAAGTCTCTTCTTATTATCGGTGTCCTTAAGTAGGCCTTTTTCCTTCTGGTAGGCCCGTCATTGTAAATAAAAATTTGTTCTTAACTGACTTTCCTAGTTAAATAAAGGTTAAATAAAAAAATATATATTTGTGGTTTCTTTGCAGCAATTCGACCATGAAGGCCTGATTCACGCAGTCTCCTCTGAACAGTTGATGTTGAGATGTGTCTGATACTTGAACTCTCTGAAGCATTTATTTGGGCTGCAATTTCTGAGGCTGGTAACTCTAATGAACTTATCCTCTGCAGCAGAGGTAACTCGGGGTCTTCCTTTTCTGTTGCCGGTCCTCACGAGAGCCAGTTTCATCATAGTGCTTGATGGTTTTTGCGACTGCACTTGAAGAAACTTCAAAGTTCTTGACATTTTCCAGATTAACTGACCTTCATGTCTTAAAGTAATGATGGACTGTCATTTCTCTTTGCTTATTTGAGTTGTTCTTGCCATAATATGGACTTGGACTTTTACCAAATAGGGCCTTCTTCTGTATACCAACTCTACCTTGTCACAACACAACTGAATGGCTCAAACGCATTAACTTATTATGGCTGGGGGGCAGTATTGAGTAGCTTGGATGAATAAGGTGCCCAGAGTAAACTGCCTGCTACTCAGGCCCAGAAGCTAAGATATGCATATAATTAGTAGATTTGGATAGAAAACACTCTGAAGTTTCTAAAACTGTTTGAATGATGTCTGTGAGTATAACAGAACTCATATGGCAGGCAAAAACCTGAGAAAGAAATCCAACCAGGAAGTGGGAGTCTGAGGTTTGTAGGTTTTCAAGTCTTTGCCTATCCAATATACAGTGTAAAATTTGGTTTGATTGCACTTCCTAATGCTTCCACTAGATGTCAACAGTCTTTAGATCCTTGTTTCAGGCTTCTACTGTGAAGGGGGAGCGAATAAGAGCTGTTTGCGTCAGGTGTCTGGCAGAATGCCATGAGCTAAGTCAGGCGCGCGGCCGTGAGAGCGAGCTCTGTTCCTTTTCATTTCTAAAGACAAAGGAATTGTCCGGTTGGAATATTATTGAAGATTTATGATAAAAACATCCTAAAGATTGATTCTCTACATCGTTTGACATGTTTCTACGAACTGTAATGGAACTGTCGTCTGAACTAAGTGCCTGCGCCTTGTGAATTTGGATTTGTGAACTAAACGCGCAAACAAAAAGGAGGTATTTGGACATAAATGGACTTTAATGAACAAAAAAAAATTATTGTGGAACTGGGATTCCTGGGAGTGCATTCCGATGAAGATCATCAAAGGTAAGTGAATATTTATAATGCTATTTCTGACTTCTGTTGACTCCACAACATGGCGGGTATCTGTATGGCTTGTTTTGGTCTCTGAGCGCTGTACTCAGATTATTCCATGCTGTGCTTTCGCTGTAAAGCTTTTTTGAAATCTGACACAGTGGTTGCATTAAGGAGAAGTATATCTTTAATTCCATGCATAACACTTGTATTTTCATCAACATTTATGATGAGTATTTCTGTAAATTGATGTGGCTCTCTGCAAAATCACCAGATGTTTTGGAAGCAAAACATTAATGAACATAACGCGCCAATGTAAACTGAGATTTTTGGATATAATAATGAACTTTATCGAACAAAACATACATGTATTGTGTAACATGAAGTCCTATGAGTGCCATCTGATGAAGATCATCAAAGGTTAGTGATTAATTTTATCTCTATTTCTGCTTTTTGTGACTCCTCTCTTTGGCTGAAAAAATGGCTGTGTTTTTCTGTGACTTGGCGCTGACCTAACATAATGGCATGATATGCTTCGTCGTAAAGCCTTTTTGAAATCGGACACTGTTGTGGGATTAACAACAAGTTTATCTTTAAAATGGTGTATAATACTTGTATGTTTGAGGAATTTTAATTATGAGATTTCTGTTGTTTGAATTTGGCACCCTGCACTTTCACTGGCTGTTGTCAAATCGATCCCGTTAATGGGATTTCAGCCGTAAGAAGTTTTAAGGAAAGAAATTCCACAAATTTACTTTTAACAAGGCACACCTGTTAATTGAAATGCATTCCAGGTGACTACCTCGTGAATCTGGTTGAGAGAATGCCAAGAGTGTGTAAAACTGTTATCAAGGCAAAGGGTGTCTACTTTGAAGAATCTCAAATATAAAATATATTTTGATTTGTTTTCTGGTTACTACATGACTTCATAGGTTTTATTTCATAGTTTTGATGCCTTCACTATTATTCTACAATGTAGAAAATAGTAAAAATAAAGAAAAACCCTGGAATGAGTAGGTGTGTCCAAACTTTTGACTGGTACTGTAGATATATATATATAGCTACAAATACGATATAAATGCAACAATGTTTGATTCGTTCTGTACTTCTCTGACTCCATATTTCTTTATTTATCTGTCTCTATATCACATTCATTTACCGCTATCTATTTTCACTGTACCCCTCTCTTCTTGACACCATGGAGACCAACACTGACCCCAAATGGTCGTGCTGTGAAGAACATGTGTCTTAGATCATTATTGCAGACTCTAGGGTGAGGTGGCACTGCGAAATAATCAAAATAGCACGTGGCTTTCAAATATGCATATTCTCCTTATAGCAAGGCAACACTGTGGCACGGGCCAATTGCATGGATGACTAATAATGTGTGTCTGTGGTTTATCATTACTGCATAATGTTGTCTGCTTCTCAGAGAGAGAGGGAGTACTGCAACTCCAACCTACATGGAAGAGTTGGGGTCAGTGCGGCAGTGTGAAAAGGGTAAGGGTGTGTGAGGGTAGACTCCTCAGCGCAGTGCGGATGCCTGGTCTGGCACATCTAAATAAGGCCTTCAGTGAGTGTGTGTGGCTCTGGTGAGGAGCTCAGACACCCTATCCCCACACAGAGGTCTGGGCCTGGGCCTCCAGAGCACCCGGCTGGGTGACACACACCAGAGTTAGTCTTACACTCGCTCACACTCTCACACTCTCACTCTCATTCACACACAGTTCCATAATACAGGAGAGTGGCGACCTACTTGAAGTTCTCAGGATGTTGGCTGAGCGCTAGTGTGAGGGTTTCGAGGGCGTGTTGGTGGTGTTTCTGGGCACTAAGCAGAAGGGTCAGTAGGTGGAGGGAGTGCAGGTCGTCCCCACGCAGAGACAGAGCCACCTGCAGGGGATCCATGGCAGCTGCCACCTGCTCACACACACACATACCCACAGTGAATGGGCAGAAGATCCAAGATGGAGAACCACTATGAGGAGCCGTAATGGTGTGTGTACTACAGTATATGTGTGTGTGGCAGTGCTGACTGACCTGGCGTACAAGAGCCAGCTGGAGAGACAGGTAGAGAGCAATCTTAGCATCATGGGGATCCATTGCATGGGCTCTTCAGAGGAGAGAGGTCACACTCAATGACAATGCAGAATAACACACAAACTGTAGTGTACGCTAACTATAAAAACAAACACACAGGTTAAGACCAACCTAGATTAACAGAGTGGCCTTGTGGTTAGATTGTTCGCCCTGAGATTGGAAGGTTGGGAGTTTGATCCCCGGCTGAGTCATACAAAAGACTGTAAAAATGGGACCAGATGTGTCTCTGCTTGGCACTCAGCATTAAGGAGATAGATTGGGGGTAAGGCCCTGCGATAGACTAGCGTCCTGTCCAGGGGGTGTACTTGTACATCAAGCTGCCTCACGCTACAGAAACAGGAGCTAGGCTCCTGCTCCTATGAGCCGTTCTGAATTGCACAAGCCAAGCCTCGTGGCAAAGGCTACTTACTTAGACTGACAGAGAGAGGTTGGTACGTACTTATGCAGATTTTGCAGTGCTCGTCTGTTGAACCCATCCCGATCAGCTTTCAGAGTGGCTGGAGACAGATTAGGTACAGATGGACAAATCCATCAGTGGAAAACAAGGCATTTTGGGCGACATTTTCATGGTGGATTATAATGAGGTTTACGGTATTTATCGCACAGTTCTGAATTCTGAAAATTTTAGTCGCCTTTTGTGAGTACCAACTCATATTCATTCCTACACAATTCACCTCTGAATGAAATACTGCACAGGCAACGGGGAAGGCCAATTAAGAAAGTATGGATTATCAGGACAAGTGAGTTCAGTGGGTTCTCTCAGTGGCGGATTCCCGGTGAATCGGGACAAGGGCCACCGTTTGTTAGAGGAAACCAATCCTGCCTCGTAGAGCAGCTCATAGTGGTGTCTCTTACCGTCAGAGGCCTGCAGACTGCAGCACAGCCCCACAGTCAGGTACGCACGGGACAGGAACTCTGCAGCCTCCTCTCCCATGGACACCACACTCTGAGACAGGGCCTCAGCCTCCTCCAGCTATCACACACAGATACACGCAAAGATAACAGTCCGATGTGCTATGGGTCCCTAGAAGTACAGTGTCTAGTCTGCTGAAGTACTTACTAACCGTGTGAGCTCCACTGTTTAAAGGCATCTTCAGTTGGTTTTCGGATTGTCTTGTTTAGTGAGCTTTTGTGTTTGTATAGTATAGAGCGTTTGTATAGTCTCAAGGGCTGTATCGTGGGCAGTGTGTGGTTAGTTTAAGGACACTGTAGATTCAGGTGAAGAACAGCGCACTAGAGTCCCCCGGCAAAGAGTGCCAGACTGCAGTCAGTGTGGCTGAGCTGGGACGAGGTAAAAGCGTGTCACTCAGTGTGAGGTATGGGGAGGGGTCGGTGAATTGCCTTTGACATGGTGCCAGCAGAACAGCAGGACATCTGCTTAGACTCTCCCTGACTATCCCCCCTCCCCTTTACTCTCTCTTTCTATCTCTCCCCTCCCTCATCATCCTCCTCCTCATTCTCTATCCCTCTCTTTCTCAGAATACAGACACTATCAACAAAGTTCCATACAATAGAAAGAAAGAGAGCCATTATGTTATTATGGGATATATCCATTTGAATTGAGTTCCTTTTTGACAGTGTCCATTTTGATTTAAACAAAACATATTTGCCCATGGAAATGGCTAAACATTTAGGAGATAAAGGTGCTCCTTTATTCAAGAGCATGTTGTGTCTCTACCGATGGCGGGCACAACACAAATGACCCAACTCAGATGATGTCAAATTAGGATCTAAGCTACAACATATGCGAATATGAAACAAAACGGAGTTGACACGTTTTTAGATCATGTTTAATGACATAAATGTTGTTGCTTTTTTAAACTTTTTTTCTCCCAAGACATTTTAAAATAGTTTGACAACCCTGCTTGTAAGCTTTTAAATTATGTCAATCTCAACAGTTTGTTTATATTTTCCAGTGATTCATTTAAAAAAAATATATTGTTTAATTCTAACATAAGATTATTCAAATATGCATTATTAAATGCTCCAGGGGTAATTTCCTTAGCATGTTTTTCTAGATTTAGAACATAAAACAACATTTAAAAAGCAAACATTATGCTTTAGGTCTAGCAAAACAAATACTTAAAAAGTTTAAGCATGCAGGCCATGGAGAACAGTGTTAAAAAAAATATCTGAATATTTACAACAACAAAAATCTTAAGGGGGTTAGCCATCAGTGACGGAATTGACAAGCCATTGACAGAGTTGACAGAAGATACTCAAAACAGACATATTTTTGCCTCTAAAAATACAAGTTCAATACAGACATTTGTAAGATATGGAAAACGATTCATTTGAAAATCTACAATAAAAACATAACTATTCTAATAGAACTTTTAGCAGGGAGTGTCTACCAGAGTTGTTGCCAGAGAACTTAATGTTCATTTCTCTACCATAAGCCGCCTTCAACATCGTTTTAGAGAATTTGGCAGTACGTCCAACTGGCCTCACAACAGCAGACCATGTGTAACCATGCCAGCACAGGACCTCCACATCTGGCTTCTTCACCTGCGGGAAACTGACAAACTGTCAGAAACCGTCTCAGGAAGCTCATCTGCGTGCTCGTCGTCATCAACAGGGTCTTGACCTGACTGCAGTTTGGCATCGTAACCGACTTCAGTGGGCAAAATGCTCACCTTCGATTGCCACTGACACACTGGAGAAGTGTGCTCTTCATGGATACATCTCAACTGTACTGGGCAGACAGTGTGTATGGCGTCGTGTGGGCGAGTGGTTTTCTGATGTCAATGTTGTGAACGGAGTACCCCATGGTGGCAGTGGGGTTATGGTACAACAAACACAATTGCATTTTATCAATGGCAATTTGAATGCACAGAGATACCGTGACAAGATCCTAAGGCCCATTGTCGTGTCATTCATCCGCCGCCATCACCTCATGTTTCAGCATGATAATGCACAGCCCCACGTTGCAAGGATCTGTACACAATTCCCGGAAGCTGAAAATGTCCCAGTTCTTCCATGGCCTGCATACTCTCCAGACTTGTCACCCATTGAGCATGTTTGGGATGCTCTGGATCGACGTGTACGACAGCTTGTTCCAGTTCCCGCCAATATCCAGCAACTTCGCACAGCCACTCTATTCCTAGTCATGTAATAGGGCCTAATTAGGGCCTAATTTATTTATTTAAATTGATTGATTTCCTTATATGAACTGTAACTCAGTAAAATCTTAGAAATTGTTGCATGTTGCGTTTATATTTTTGTTCAGCGTAATAATATAGAACATTTGAAAATTCCGAAAACAAATATTTTCCCTTATTAAACTCCCTAATGTTATTTTTACAATCAAATAATGCAACAAAAATCATATATATTTTTTTAAACTATAAAAATAACGTTCCCCAGTCGGACACAAATCCCTATTGGTCACTCCACTCCTACCAACTAGGGGTCAAAGACCCTCGAATGCCTCTAGTCCCAAAGTCCCAGACTCCCAGACAATACAGTGCAAATGTGTAGTTCCAAGGTCGGTGAAAGGGTCAAGATGTGTGTAATTTGTTGCTCTTTGGTCCCATAGTATCCTATTGTGATTATGGCTGTAAGCTCCTTAGTCTCCCTAGCCACCTCTGATCTCTAGCCCCTCTGTTGCCATGCCACCATGCGTCTCCTAATCCTACACTACCCCCCTCCTGGATCAACAACAGGCCCGACATTGCTAGGCTGGTTATCACAGTGGTTGGGCGGAGGTGGGCGTTCGTGTGGAGCGCTGTTATGTAATAATGGTTGCAGCGATTCTGAATGGTGACCGACTGCCTGTATGGATGGTATACATAGCATGTAGTGTAAAGGTATCGTGAAATAGAGAGAGACTGTGTGTGTCATTCACCCAATGCAGTTGGCCGATGCAGACTTTGGCGGCCAACATGGGCAGTGAGGGGTCCTCGGGTCTCATCCTGGCACACTCCTTGAGCACAGACACGGCGCCCACACCCTGTAAAACACAGGCACACACACATGGTCACTGACACATCGAGAAAAGTCGTCACACACACACACACAGACTCATGTTTACGCACACTCTCCTACAGCAGTGACAGAGACAAACTAGTCTACTGATATAACAGGAGCATATGATCACACACATATTTACTTTCCGTATAGAATAACACAGAAAGGGAGTCATATAGGTCGTTCATCAATGCACTACACACACACACACACACACACACACACACACACACACACACACACACACACACACACACACACACACACACACACACACACACACACACTCTCTCGCTCCCTCACACACACAGCTGGCCCTAAATAGAAACAGATCCGACGACACTGAGCCCCCCCCCCCCCCCCATCCTTATAGGGAGCAGCCTATTTCCAGAGTTCTGCATTGATCTGCGGTGTCACCTCATCCTGCAGGCAGCCAGGCCAGGGAGGAGATCAATTCTCCTGTTTCACTCGGGAGGGTTCCAGATCTTTCTATCTGTCACACTCCTCATCTTTCGTTATCACTCAGTCCTTCTGGTTCACGCATTCTACTGATTAACGCACACACAACCTCACAGCAACATTTAGAGGATGAGTGATTACATATGCTTGCGAGCAGGTAGTAGTGCCAGATTAGAGTAGGATGGTGTGTGTGTGCGTGTGCGCGCGGGGGGGGGGGGGGGGGGGGACGTGTGAAAAGATATGTCGATGAGCTCACCTTCCCACACGCCATGAGTGACAGGCCCAACTGGTGCCAGAGGTGGAACTCATTAAATGAGAACTTCATGGCCCGCTCCAGACACTGGAGAACACACACACACACACACACACACACACACACACACACACACAAACACACACAGATGCATTTGAGATATCAACCCACATTGTTGAAGGAGAGTGAGGTTTAGATGAGGGTTAGATGTTCATTTGACTAGCGGCCCACACCATGACACCTATGAGAGGAACGACGTCAGTCAGGCAGACAGACATAACCAGCAGCTTGTTGTTAGCAAGACTAGTGGTACCCTGCGTGGCCCCAACACGTGAGAGGGTTCACCTGTCTGGCCTAGTGAGGCAGTGCTCACTCTCATTCACCTGGAGAGAAAAACGCTGCCAACCTGAAAGTAAAGAGAGAGAAGCCTGGGTAAGCTAGAGAGAGAGAAAAAGGAGAGAAATAGAGAAAGAGGGTGAGAGAGACAGAGATTCTCTTAGAGAAAGAGCGAGAGAGTCCCTAAACCTGCTCGAAAGTGTACGACACAACAAGGGCATGAAACAGTTGTCGGAGGCAAAGCTTTCCCTTCACACTGTGTAGCTAGTTAGGTTTTAGTACTTTGGCCTCCAGTGTTTTCGAGGCAGGCTTACCTCAGACAGCATGGCATACTGCCCCCTCCTGGCCATGCCGATGCTCAGCAGGTCGTAGACAGAGGTGGCGTCCTGCAGACTGGTCTCCCGCTCCTCCTTATGGTCGGGGGCTCGGCTGATGACTGCGTCTCCGCTGGCCTATAGGGGGCGGGGGGGGGGGGGGGGTCACATAGCTGTCTAGGATCCGATTCATACCAAGACTGTTGCGGTAGAAGGCCTATGAAGTGGCTTAATCTGCTGGTGTCCTTTCCTTCACCTGTATAGACAGGACTAGCGAAAGCCAGCCTAACTCCTGTCAATACGTTTTGAGATCAACGTAGAATCTACGTACTGCACATTGTAGATGAAGGGGAGGGCACAAGAATATCCACAGGAATGTCCAATCAACACATGTCAAGGTAAGCATAGCAATTTCAGTAATAGATATAGACTCAGGGGGGAAAGAGAGAGGGAGGGAGAGAGAGAGATACTGTACTTCAAAGTGATGGGTGGGAGGAATGGGAAAAGTGGCAGAGAAAAAGGAGAGGGACCAAGGAAGCTGGCTCTTTCAGGTATCTCTCACGTGCAGGCACATACAAATGTACCAAACGTGTACACACGTACGTACGTGCGCGCACACACATTAGATAGACAGACAGACAGACAGACAGACAGACAGACAGACAGACAGACAGACAGACAGACAGACAGACAGACAGACAGACAGACAGACAGACAGACAGACAGACAGACAGACAGACAGACAGACAGACAGACAGACAGACAGACAGACAGACAGACAGACAGACAGACAGACAGAAGAGAAGAGAGAGAGAGAGAGAGAGAGAGAGAGAGAGAGAGAGAGAGAGAGAGAGAGAGAGAGAGAGAGAGAGAGAGAGAGAGAGAGAGAGCGCTGTCTCACCGTAGACTCTGTGATGAGCAGCAGGAGCACAGCCTCCTCAACCACGTCCTGGGGACAGAAAACGCTGCAGGGAAACACAGGAAACGGGAGCAGGAAGTGACACGTCACGCAACTGCCGCGCGCCATAGCTGGATCGCAGGGAGCGTCCTATTTCTACTTCACCTGCTCTGGTGATATAACACAACCATCCGACTAACCCGACAGTATCACAGTACGCCACTCTCTCAGGTGTCTCTCACGTGCACGTGTATAGTACACGCGTACACGTTTGTGCATGTGCTCGTCTTAACTGCCCTCTGGCTGAGCCCATGACGTACCAACTAAAGATACAATTGCAAGATACTACCAGGGCACTTCTAAACAAGTAACCCATGACAACGAATCTGCAATTGATTTCCCTGAGTGCATTTTCACTCGTGCATGTTGTCTGGGGTGTAGGGTTTGATATCGTCTTGAGGATAGCGCAGACCCATAAGATCATATGGCAGAGATGGCGGAACGGCCAAAGGTAAGTCCCTGACAAAGCCTTTGAAGTTCGACTATTTGCATGGGAGACGAATAGAAATGGTCTCAGTGCGACATCTTGGAGCCTTGGGGGGGGGGGGGCAATGGAAGTGTGAACGCAACGTACAGTACGTGTGCTTCTATAGGAGAGGTGGCTGAAGTATACCATTAATCACCGAGCACTATAGTAGCATGGATAAATGCCTTAGCCGCAGAGCTCCTAGCCAATACGAGGTCAGAAAGTGGCGAGAACAAGTTATGTTCCATGTGTGGGTTTTGTATCACTGGAACAGTGGACGCCTGGGCCTTTAGGGAGGCCTGTCTTTGACCGTATTGATGCTCTGGGGCTATTTAAGCTCAACGGTTCAGTAGGAGTACACACAACCCCACTGTAAGGGAATGTGAGCTAATCTCTCAAGCCAGTGCTAATGTTGAATGGGGATTGAGTAATACCAGTGGATTAATGGGACTACACATGAATATAAAAGAAAGAGAGGGGAGAGAAAGGGAGGGAGAGAGAGAGAGAGAGAGAGGGCGGAAGGAAGGAAATAGGTAGGAGGTATCGACCTGTCAGTACTGTAGCGTTGGGGTTGTTTGGGAGAGGGGTACATGGCATCCTTTGGGCCGGCGTTCCCTTCTCTCTGCAGCCAGGCGGAGGGTGGGAGAGACATGGGCGCCCAGTAGCTGTCCTCACTCACCGAGCTCAGCAACACCTCAGCCAGCTTCCGCGCGGCAGCCTACGAGACACGTTTAACGTAACGTAACGCCACAGAACACGACTAGGATTTAACTAGAGCCAGGACCGTTTTCCTGACTTTTTCCTGACGTAAACATAAAATACATATCCTCACCTTCCTGAAGCTCTGGGAGCCCCGAGACTCCACCACCCTGAGGACCCTGCGCAGCTGGTGGGCTCCCTGGGCCAGGTGCCTGACAGACAGACAGACAGGCAGACATGCGGACAGACAGACAGATGGACAGATGGACAGACAGACATGCGGACAGACAGACAGATGGACAGACATGCGGACAGACAGACAGACAAATACACAGACAGGCAGACAGACAGCCGCGTCAATGAAACAAGTCAAACAGCTGAGCTGACAGCGACAAATGCCTCGCAAAGTGAGATTGATGTCGAACGGGGATTGAGACGCGTCAGCGGATTGACGCCCTTTTCTTCTCTCTGAAGAAAATGGCGCCGACAGATAGGGCAGCCATGCTCCTAGCTCCTAGGCAACTTTGCAGTACGCTAACAGAATATGTAGACGATTAGGACAACACAGATAACATAACATGAAAAGAAACAGGTGAGTATGACACAGTCCCAACAGACATACCAGTGAGCGAGGTGAGAGTGATGGACTAAACACGTGGGTATTATACGGGTAAGGATGAGAGGAGTGAGATATCATATGGGTAAATCTAAGACAGCATCAGTCCCATTCTGTTCCTACATTGTTAATCATCCCTTCAAATCTGTGATAGGGATAAATAGTGTTTTCGCACACATGTCCACCTGTTCTCAAGCCTGGGGGGGTTATTCAGAGCGGTTCCACCTAAGTATAAATGAGTGGAGCTCAATCGTGCCACTACAAGCAATAACTCTGTCCTATCTGAGGTGCAATACTGACACCTACTGGTCAAAAACAAAAGTGCCACTCGCTGTTGCTGAAATCACAATGCACTGTTCCAGAGCGGAAGAGGCAAAGCCTCCACCATCTTCGACTGCTCTACTGGGCCATTGACTCACCCCCTATGCAGCAGGCACAGGTATGCACTCTGTAGAGCCGCCTGCTGGAAGAAGCCCAGGTCAATGTCCAGTGGTGGAGGGGCCAAACTGGTCTTAGCTGCTTTAGAACTAGGGTTGACCACCATCTGCTAATACAACAGTAAAAACTTCAGTTGGTAAACACATATACCAAGTAGTTTTGTGCTGCTTTTCATCATGAAATAACATGCATTATCTGCAATGGGGGTAGAAACACCCAACAAAAACACACACACACAGACACACACACCTTATCGAGTTCTTGCAGGTAAACAAGAGAGGTGTCACAGGCCCTCAGGTAGCAGGAAAGACATTCCTCCTCTCTCTCAGACAGACGGACACGGGAGGCAGCTGACACTGCCTGGTGGTCCAGGGACAGGCCTGAGAGAGAGATAGAGAGAGAGAAAAAGAGTCAGAAAGAGAGTCCAAAAGAGAGTGAGAAAGAGAGTCAGAGAGAGAGAGAGAGAAAGAGAGAGAGAGAGAGAGAGACAGACAGACAGAACGTTTTTTAGTTAGGTGATGCATTTGACACTGAAAACAAATAATACTGTTGCTGGTAGGAAGACGCCAGTTTGTTTAGTATGGATAATGTGACATTTCGAGACAGTCAGTAGATGGCTGGAGGGGGAATGCGGTTACTGGCATAAATAAATAGAGTGAGAGGAGACCTCCAGGACTGCAGGGCGGTAGGGAGGACAAGACCAGACGCCAGCCTTAATCAAATAAGGAGCAGCTGCCAATAGACAATATCTCATCTAACAAATATTCCTATCGCATAACATTCCCTAAACAATATCATGGAAACTTTGAAAAGATGTTGAGAAACTATGCAATGTCAAACCCTCTACATAGTTGAGTGATTCCCATCAGGTCTTCTCTCTCTTAAGCACTCTTTACTTTGAACATATTGGCTTGACTCTAGTATTGTTCTACTAACATTACTTATAGTCCATTATGGTTTATTAAATGATAGACCTCAACAAGGCTACTTCATGAATTCTTCCCTTCAATTTAAGCAGCAGACACTGTGATGACGTCAATGTGTCAATGGCCAAGAAGCAATGACTCCTTGAATGTAATGAATCTCATGATGATGAGTGATGCTTATCAAACACAATTACCCAGACATGGACCAGCAGCGTGCTGTGACAATGGACAATGCCCTCTGTTTAACTGTGTGTGTGTGTGTTGCGTGTGCAAGTGGAAACCATCTTCACCACAAATTCTGATGACAGACACTCACTACCCTAGGAACACAATCTGATTAGTTCCAGTCCAACTATATATATATAGGGTTCCCTAGAGCAGTGTTTCCCAACTCCGGTCCTCAAGTACCCACAAACATACACAATTATGTTGTATACCCGGACAAACACACCTCAATCAACTCATCTTACAGTATTTCGCAAATTCGGTCCTCAGGACCCCAAGGGGTTCAAGTTTTGGTTTTTGCCCTAACACTACACAGCTGATTCTAATAATTAAAGATGAATGATTACTTGATTATTTGAATCAGCTGTGTAGTGCTAGGGGGAAAAAACTAACACTTCACCCTTTGGAGTCGCGAAGACCAAGTTGCGGAAACTCTGCCAAGGGCTTGATGATTAGTTGACAAGTTGAATCCGGTGTGCTTGTCTGGGGCTACAAAAAAAAAATTGTATACTGTTGGGGGTACCCGAGGACTGGAGATGGTAAACACTGCTCTAGAGACAGCTTTATTGAATTACTTAGACTAAATTCTGAATAGGCTCCCATTATATTTGTAACCACTGCTGAAACCAGGAACTGATTTGGGTTGTGGAACAAACAGACACAAAGACACACACATAACATTAACTATCCTGTTGCCAAGTCACTTTACCCCTAACTATATGTATTGTAAATATTTACCTCAATTCCTCGTATACCTCCACATCGACTCGGTACTGGTACCCCATGTATATAGCCAAGTTATTGTTACTCATTATGTATTTATTCCAAGGCAGTACCCACTGTTCCCCGGGCGCCGAAGACGTGGATGTCGATTAAGGCAGCCCCCCGCACCTCTCTGATTCAGAGGGGTTGGGTTAAATGGGGATGTCACACCCTGGCCTTAGTTATCTTTGTTTTCTTTATTATTTTAGTTAGGTCAGGGTGTGACATGGGGGATGTATGTGTTTTGTATTGTCTAGGGGTTTTTGTATGTTTATGGGGCAGTGTTCAGTCTAGGTGTATGTATGTCTATGGTTGCCTAAATTGGTTCTCAATTAGAGACAGCTGTCTATCGTTGTCTCTGATTGGGAACCATATTTGGCAGCCATATTCATTAGGTAGTTCGTGGGTGATTGTCTATGTCTTTACGTTAGTTGCTTGTGTCTGCACTTTCGTTTTATAGCTTCACGGTCGTTTGTTGTTTTGTATAGTTTGTCAGTGTTCGTTTCGTTTTCATCTTCAATAAAAGAAGATGTATTGTTATCACGCTGCGCCTTGGTCCTCCTCTCTTCCACAATGTTACGACGATCGTGACAGAATCACCGACCAAACCAGGACCAAGCAGCGTGATACAAGGCAGCAGCGGCGATCGCAGGACTATTGGAATTGGGAGGAAATTCTGGACGGCGGAGGACACTGGGCACAACCTGGAGAATATCGCCGCCCTCGTGAAGAGCTGGAGGCAGCTAAAGCCGAGAGGCGGTGGTATGAGGAGGCAGCACGGAAGTGCGGCTGGAAGCCAGAGAGGCAGCACCAAAAATGTATTGGGGGGGGGCTCTCGGGGAGTGTGGCAAAGTCAGGTAGGAAACCTGCGCCAACTCCTCGTGCTTACCGTGGAGAGCGGGAGTACGGGCAGACACCGTGTTATGCGGAAGAGCGCAAGGTGTCTCCTGTACGTGTACATAGCCCGGTGAGGTACATCCCAGCTCCTCATATCGGCCGGGCTAGAGTGGGCATCGAGCCAGGTGCCATGGAGCCGGCTCAACGCATCTGGTTTCCAGTGCGTCTCCTCGGGCCGGCGTACATGGCACCAGCCTTACGCATGGTGTCCCCGGTTCGCCAGCACAGCCCAGTGCGGGGTATTCCACCTCGCCGCACTGGCCTGGCTACGGGGAGCATTCAACCAGGTAAGGTTGGGCAGGCTCGGTGCTCAAGAGCTCCAGTACGCCTTCACGGTCCGGTCTATCCGGTGCCACCTCCTCACCCCAGCCCATTACCACCAGTGCCAACACCACACACCAAGCCTCCTGTGCGTCTCCAGAATCCTGTACGTCCTGTTGCTGCTCCCCGCACTAGCCTTGAGGTGCGTGTCCTTAGCCCGGTACCACCAGTTCCGGCACCATGCACCGGGCTTACTGTGCGCCTCAGCAGGCCAGAATCTGCTGTCTGCCCAGCGCCGCCTGCGCTGCCCATCTGCCCAGCGCCGCCTGCGCTGCCCATCTGCCCAGCTCCGTCTGAGCTGCCCGTCTGCCCAGCGCCGTCTGAGCTGCCCGTCTGCCCAGCGCCGTCTGAGCTGCCCGTCTGCCCTGCGCCATCTGAGCTGCCCGTCTGTCCTGAGCCTTCAAAGTCGCCCGTCTGTATTGAGCTTTCAGAGCCGTCCATCAGTCAGGAGCCGCTAGAGCCGTCCGTCAGTCAGGAGCCGCTAGAGCCGTCCGTCAGTCAGGAGCCGCTAGAGCCGTCCGTCAGTCAGGAGCCGCCAGAGCCGCCCGTCAGTCAGGAGCCGCCAGAGCCGCCCGTCAGTCAGGAGCTGCCAGAGCCACCCGCCAGTCAGGAGCTGCCAGACCCGCCCGCCAGTCAGGAGCTGCCAGAGCCGCCCGCCAGTCAGGAGCTGCCAGAGCCGCCCGCCAGTCAGGAGCTGCCTGAGCTGTCCCCAGTCAGGAGCTCCCTGAGCTGCCCCTCAGTCCGGAGCTGCCCCTCAGTCCGGAGCTGCCCCTCCGTCCAGAGGCGCCCCTCCGTCCAGTGGGGTTAATTTGGAGGGTTGCCGTTAAGAGGAGGCCATGAAAGCGGGGATTGACTATGGTGGGTTGGGGTCCACGTCCCGCACCCGAGCCGCCGCCGTGAGAAGGCCCACCCGGAACCTCCCTTCTGTGTCAGGTTTTGCTGCCGGAGTCCGCACCTTTGGGGGGGGGGGGGTACTGTCACACCCTGACATGGGGGATGTATGTGTTTTGTATTGTCTAGGGTTTTTTGTATGTTTATGGGGCAGTGTTCAGTCTAGGTGTATGTATGTCTATGGTTGCCTAGATTGGTTCTCAATTAGAGACAGCTGTCTATCGTTGTCTCTGATTGGGAACCATATTTAGGCAGCCATATTCATTAGGTAGTTCGTGGGTGATTGTCTATGTCTTTACGTTAGCTGCTTGTGTCTGCACTTTCGTTTTATAGCTTCACGGTCGTTTGTTGTTTTGTATAGTTTGTCAGTGTTCGTTTCGTTTTCGTCTTCAATAAAAGAAGATGTATTGTTATCACACTGCGCCTTGGTCCTCCTCTCTTCCACAATGTTACGACGATCGTGACAGGGGAAGACACATTTCAGTTGAATGCATTCAGTTGTACAACTGACTAGGTGTTTCCTTTCTTTCACAGCCTAAAGGAGAACATGTATGTATGTATGTATGTATGTATGTATGTATGTATGTATGTATGTATGTATGTACAGTGGGGAGAACAAGTATTTGATACACTGCCGATTTTGCAGGTTTTCCTACTTACAAAGCATGTAGAGGTCTGTAATTTTTATCATAGGTACACTTCAACTATGAGAGACGGAATCTAAAACAAAAATCCAGAAAATCACATTGTATGATTTTTAAGTAATTAATTTGCATTTTATTGCATGACATAAGTATTTGATACATCAGAAAAGCAGAACTTAATATTTGGTATAGAAACCTTTGTTTGCAATTACAGAGATCATACGTTTCCTGTAGTTCTTGACTAGGTTTGCACACACTGCAGCAGGGATTTTGGCCCACTCCTCCCTACAGATCTTCTCCAGATCCTTCAGGTTTCGGGGCTGTCGCTGGGCAATACGGACTTTCGGCCCCCTCCAATGATTTTCTATTGGGTTCAGGTCTGGAGACTGGCTAGGCCACTCCAGGACCTTGAGATGCTTCTTACGGAGCCACTCCTTAGTTGCCCTGGCTGTGTGTTTCGGGTCGTTGTCATGCTGGAAGACCCAGCCACGACCCATCTTCAATGCTCTTATTGAGGGAAGGAGGTTGTTGGTCAAGATCTCGCGATACATGGCCCCATCCATCCTCCCTTCAATACGGTGCAGTCGTCCTGTCCCCTTTGCAGAAAAGCATCCCCAAAGAATGATGTTTCCACCTCCATGCTTCACGGTTGGGATGGTGTTCTTGGGGTTGTACTCATCCTTCTATTCCTCCAAACACGGCGAGTGGAGTTTAGAGCAAAAAGCTCTATTTTTGTCTCATCAGACCACATGACCTTCTCCCATTCCTCCTCTGGATCATCCAGATGGTCATTGGCAAACTTCAGACGGGCCTGGACATGCGCTGGCTTGAGCAGGGGGACCTTGCGTGCGCTGCAGGATTTTAATCCATGACGGCGTAGTGTGTTACTAATGGTTTTCTTTGAGACTGTGGTCCCAGCTCTCTTCAGGTCATTGACCAGGTCCTGCCGTGTAGTTCTGGGCTGATCCCTCACCTTCCTCATGATCATTGATGCCCCACGAGGTGAAATCTTGCATGGAGCCCCAGACCGAGGGTGATTGACCGTCATCTTGAACTTCTTCCATTTTCTAATAATTGCGCCAACAGTTGTTTCCTTCTCACCAAGCTGCTTGCCTATTGTCCTGTAGCCCATCCCAGCCTTGTGCAGGTCTACAATTTTATCCCTGATGTCCTTACACAGCTCTCTGGTCTTGGCCATTGTGGAGAGGTTGGAATCTGTTTGATTGAGTGTGTGGACAGGTGTCTTTTATACAGGTAACGAGTTCAAACAGGTGCAGTTAATACAGGTAATGAGTGGAGAACAGGAGGGCTTCTTAAAGAAAAACTAACAGGTCTGTGAGAGCCGGAATTCTTACTGGTTGGTAGGTGATCAAATACTTATGTCATGCAATAAAATGCAAATTAATTATTTAAAAATCATACAATGTGATTTTCTGGATTTTTGTTTTAGATTCCGTCTCTCACAGTTGAAGTGTACCTATGATAAAAATTACAGACCTCTACATGCTTTGTAAGTAGGAAAACCTGCAAAATCGGCAGTGTATCAAATACTTGTTCTCCCCACTGTATGTATGTATGTATGTATGTATGTATGTATGTATGTATGTATGGAGACACTGATCTACATTCATATAAACATACCTGGGGTATGGAGATACTGATCTACATTCATATAAACATACCTGGGGTATGGAGACACTGATCAACATTCATATAAACATACCTGGGGTATGGAGACACTGATCTAAATTAATTTAAACACACCTGGGGTATGGAGACACTGATCTACATTCATATAAACACACCTGGGGTATGGAGATACTGATCTATATTCATATAAACATACCTGGGGTATGGAGACACTGATCAACATTCATATAAACATACCTGGGGTATGGAGACACTGATCTAAATTAATTTAAACACACCTGGGGTATGGAGACACTGATCTACATTCATATAAACACACCTGGGGTATGGAGATACTGATCTATATTCATATAAACATACCTGGGGTATGGAGATACTGATCTATATTCATATAAACATACCTGGGGTATGGAGAAACTGATCTATATTCATATAAACATACCTGGGGTATGGAGATACTGATCTACATTCATATAAACATACCTGGGGTATGGAAACACTGATCTATATTCATATAAACATACCTTGGGAATGGATATACTGATCTACATTAGTTTAAACATACCTGGGGTATGGAGACACTGATCTATATTCATATGAACATACCTGGGGAATGGATATACTGATCTACATTCATATAAACATACCTGGGGTATGGAGACACTGATCTATATTCATATGAACATACCTGGGGAATGGATATACTGATCTACATTCATATAAACATACCTGGGGTATGGAGACACTGATCTATATTCATATAAACATACCTGGGGTATGGAGATACTGATCTATATTCATATAAACATACCTGGGGAATGGATATAGTGATCTACATTCATATAAACATACCTGGGGTATGGAGACACTGATCTATATTCATATAAACATACCTGGGGTATGGAGACACTGATCTACATTCATATAAACATACCTGGGGTATGGAAACACTGATCTATATTCATATAAACATACCTGGGGTATGGATATACTGATCTACATTAGTTTAAACATACCTGGGGTATGGAGACACTGATCTATATTCATATAAACATACCTGGGGTATGGAGATACTGATCTATATTCATATAAACATACCTGGGGTATGGAAACACTGATCTATATTCATATAAACATACCTTGGGAATGGATATACTGATCTACATTAGTTTAAACATACCTGGGGTATGGGGACACTGATCTATATTCATATAAACATACCTGGGGTATGGAGATACTGATATACATTCATATAAACATACCTGTGGTATGGAGATACTGATCTATATTCATATAAACATACCTGGGGTATGGAGACACTGATCTACATTCATATAAACATACCTGTGGTATGGAGATACTGATCTATATTCATATAAACATACCTGGGGTATGGAGACACTGATCTACATTCATATAAACATACCTGTGGTATGGAGATACTGATCTATATTCATATAAACATACCTGGGGCATGGAGACACTGATCTATATTCATATAAACATACCTGGGGTATGGAGACACTGATCTATATTCATATAAACATACCTGGGGTATGGAGATACTGATCTATATTCATATAAACATACCTGGGGAATGGATATACTGATCTACATTCATATAAACATACCTGGGGTATGGAGACCCTGATCTACAGTCATATAAACATACCTGGGGTATGGAGACACTGATCTAGATTCATATAAACATACCTTGGGTATGGAGAAACTTATATACATTCATATAAACATATAAACATACCTGGGGTATGGAGACACTGATCTACAGTCATATAAACATACCTGGGGTATGGAGACACTGATCTACAGTCATATAAACATACCTGGGGTATGGAGACACTGATCTTCATTCATATAAACATACCTGGGGTATGGAGACACTGATCTACATTCATATAAACATACCTGGGGTATGGAGACACTGATCTACATTCATATAAACATACCTGGGGTATGGAGACAATGATCTATATTCATAGAAACATACCTGGGGTATGGAGAAACTGATCTATATTCATATAAACATACCTGGGGTATGGAGACACTGATCTATATTCATATAAACATACCTGGGGCATGGAGATACTGATCTATATTCATATGAACATACCTGGGGAATGGATATACTGATCTACATTCATATAAACATACCTGGGGTATGGAGATACTGATCTATATTCATAAAAACATACATGGGGTATGGACACACTGATCTACATTCATATAAGCATACCTGGGGTATGGAGATACTGATCTATATTCATATAAACATACCTGGGGTATGGAGAAACTTATCTATATTCATATAAACATACCTGGGGTATGAAGATACTGATCTATATTCATATAAACATACCTGGGGTATGGAGATACTGATCTATATTCATATAAACATACCTGGGGTATGGAGATACTGATCTATATTCACATAAACATACCTAGGGTATGGAAACACTGATCTACATTCATATAAACATACCTGGGGTATGGAAACACTGATCTATATTCATATAAACATACCTGGGGTATGGAAACACTGATCTACATTCATATAAACATACCTGGGGTATGGAGACACTGATCTACATTCATATAAACATACCTGGGGTATGGAGATACTGATCTATATTCATATAAACATACCTGGGGTATGGAGACACTGATCTACATTCATATAAACATACCTGGGGTATGGAGATACTGATCTATATTCATATAAACATACCTGGGGTATGGAGACACTGATCTATATTCATATAAACATACCTGGGGTATGGAGACACTGATCTATATTCATATAAACATACCTGGGGTATGGAGATACTGATCTACATTCATATAAACATACCTGGGGTATGGAAACACTGATCTACAGTCATATAAACACACCTGGGGTATGGAGACACTGATCTATATTCATATAAACATACCTGGGGTATGGAGACACTGATCTACATTCATATAAACATACCTGGGGTATGGAGATACTGATCTATATTCATCGAAACATACCTGTGGTATGGAGATACTGATCTATATTCATATAAACATACCTGGGGTATGGAGACACTGATCTACATTCATATAAGCATACCTGGGGTATGGAGACACTGATCTATATTCATATAAACATACCTGGGGAATGGATATACTGATCTACATTCATATAAACATACCTGGGGTATGGAAACACTGATCTATATTCATATAAACATACCTGGGGTATGGAAACACTGATCTACATTCATATAAACATACCTGGGGTATGGAGACACTGATCTACATTCATATAAACATACCTGGGGTATGGAGACACTGATCTACAGTCATATAAACATACCTGGGGTATGGAGATACTGATCTATATTCATATAAACATACCTGGGGTATGGAGACACTGATCTACATTCATATAAACATACCTGGGGTATGGTAACACTGATCTATATTCATAAAAATACACCTGGGGTATGGAAACACTGATCTACATTCATATAAACATACCTGGGGTATGGAGATACTGATCTATATTCATATAAACATACCTGGGGTATGGAGACACTGATCTACATTCATATAAACATACCTGGGGTATGGTAACACTGATCTATATTCATAAAAATACACCTGGGGTATGGAGATACTGATCTACATTCATATAAACATACCTGGGGTATGGAGACACTGATCTATATTCATATAAACATACCTGGGGTATGGAGATACTGATCTATATTCATATAAACATACCTGGGGTATGGAGACACTGATCTATATTCATATAAACATACCTGGGGTATGGAGACACTGATCTACATTCATATAAACATACCTGGGGTATGGAGACACTGATCTATATTCATATAAAACATACCTGGGGTATGGAGACACTGATCTACATTCATATAAACATACCTGGGGTATGGAGACACTGATCTATATTCATATAAACATACCTGGGGTATGGAGACACTGATCTACATTCATATAAACATACCTGGGGTATGGAGACACTGATCTATATTCATATAAACATACCTGGGGTATGGAGACACTGATCTATATTCATATAAACATACCTGGGGTATGGAGACACTGATCTACATTCATATAAACATACCTGGGGTATGGAGACACTGATCTATATTCATATAAACATACCTGGGGTATGGAGATACTGATCTATATTCATATAAACATACATGGGGTATGGAGACACTGATCTACAGTCATATAAACATACCTGGGGAATGGATATACTGATCTACATTCATATAAACACACCTGGGGTATGGAGACACTGATCTACAGTCATATAAACACACCTGGGGTATGGAGACACTGATCTACAGTCATATAAACATACCTGGGGCATGGAGACACTGATCTACAGTCATATAAACATACCTGGGGTATGGAGACACTGATCTACATTCATATAAACACACCTGGGGTATGGAGACACTGATCTACAGTCATATAAACACACCTGGGGCATGGAGACACTGATCTATATTCATATAAACATACCTGGGGTATGGAGATACTGATCTACAGTCATATAAACATACCTGGGGCATGGAGACACTGATCTATATTCATATAAACATACCTGGGGTATGGAGAGACTGATCTACATTCATATAAACACACCTGGGGTATGGAGACACTGATCTACAGTCATATAAACATACCTGGGGTATGGAGATACTGATCTATATTCATAGAAACATACCTGGGGTATGGAGATACTGATCTATATTCATATAAACATACCTGGGGTATGGAGAAACTGATCTATATTCATATAAACATACCTGGGGTATGGAGATACTGATCTACATTCATATAAACATACCTGGGGTATGGAAACACTGATCTATATTCATATAAACATACCTTGGGAATGGATATACTGATCTACATTAGTTTAAACATACCTGGGGTATGGAGAAACTGATCTATATTCATATAAACATACCTGGGGTATGGAGATACTGATCTACATTCATATAAACATACCTGGGGTATGGAAACACTGATCTATATTCATATAAACATACCTTGGGAATGGATATACTGATCTACATTAGTTTAAACACACCTGGGGTATGGAGACACTGATCTACAGTCATATAAACACACCTGGGGCATGGAGACACTGATCTACAGTCATATAAACATACCTGGGGTATGGAGATACTGATCTATATTCATATAAACATACCTGGGGTATGGAGACACTGATCTACATTCATATAAACATACCTGGGGTATGGTAACACTGATCTATATTCATAAAAATACACCTGGGGTATGGAAACACTGATCTACATTCATATAAACATACCTGGGGTATGGAGATACTGATCTATATTCATATAAACATACCTGGGGTATGGAGACACTGATCTACATTCATATAAACATACCTGGGGTATGGTAACACTGATCTATATTCATAAAAATACACCTGGGGTATGGAGATACTGATCTACATTCATATAAACATACCTGGGGTATGGAGACACTGATCTATATTCATATAAACATACCTGGGGTATGGAGATACTGATCTATATTCATATAAACATACCTGGGGTATGGAGACACTGATCTATATTCATATAAACATACCTGGGGTATGGAGACACTGATCTACATTCATATAAACATACCTGGGGTATGGAGACACTGATCTATATTCATATAAAACATACCTGGGGTATGGAGACACTGATCTATATTCATATAAACATACCTGGGGTATGGAGACACTGATCTACATTCATATAAACATACCTGGGGTATGGAGACACTGATCTATATTCATATAAACATACCTGGGGTATGGAGATACTGATCTACAGTCATATAAACATACCTGGGGCATGGAGACACTGATCTATATTCATATAAACATACCTGGGGTATGGAGACACTGATCTACAGTCATATAAACATACCTGGGGTATGGAGACACTGATCTACAGTCATATAAACACACCTGGGGTATGGAGACACTGATCTACAGTCATATAAACATACCTGGGATATGGAGACACTGATCTATATTCATATAAACATACCTGGGGTATGGAGACACTGATCTACAGTCATATAAACATACCTGGGGTATGGAGACACTGATCTACATTCATATAAACACACCTGGGGTATGGAGATACTGATCTATATTCATATAAACACACCTGGGGTATGGAGACACTGATCTACAGTCATATAAACATACCTGGGGCATGGAGACACTGATCTATATTCATATAAACACACCTGGGGTATGGAGACACTGATCTACAGTCATATAAACACACCTGGGGTATGGAGACACTGATCTACAGTCATATAAACATACCTGGGGCATGGAGACACTGATCTATATTCATATAAACATACCTGGGGTATGGAGAGACTGATCTACATTCATATAAACACACCTGGGGTATGGAGACACTGATCTACAGTCATATAAACATACCTGGGGCATGGAGACACTGATCTATATTCATATAAACATACCTGGGGTATGGAGAGACTGATCTACATTCATATAAACACACCTGGGGTATGGAGACACTGATCTACAGTCATATAAACATACCTGGGGTATGGAGATACTGATCTATATTCATAGAAACATACCTGGGGTATGGAGATACTGATCTATATTCATATAAACATACCTGGGGTATGGAGAAACTGATCTATATTCATATAAACATACCTGGGGTATGGAGATACTGATCTACATTCATATAAACATACCTGGGGTATGGAAACACTGATCTATATTCATATAAACATACCTTGGGAATGGATATACTGATCTACATTAGTTTAAACATACCTGGGGTATGGAGAAACTGATCTATATTCATATAAACATACCTGGGGTATGGAGATACTGATCTACATTCATATAAACATACCTGGGGTATGGAAACACTGATCTATATTCATATAAACATACCTTGGGAATGGATATACTGATCTACATTAGTTTAAACACACCTGGGGTATGGAGACACTGATCTACAGTCATATAAACACACCTGGGGCATGGAGACACTGATCTACAGTCATATAAACATACCTGGGGTATGGAGATACTGATCTATATTCATATAAACATACCTGGGGTATGGAGACACTGATCTACATTCATATAAACATACCTGGGGTATGGTAACACTGATCTATATTCATAAAAATACACCTGGGGTATGGAAACACTGATCTACATTCATATAAACATACCTGGGGTATGGAGATACTGATCTATATTCATATAAACATACCTGGGGTATGGAGACACTGATCTACATTCATATAAACATACCTGGGGTATGGTAACACTGATCTATATTCATAAAAATACACCTGGGGTATGGAGATACTGATCTACATTCATATAAACATACCTGGGGTATGGAGACACTGATCTATATTCATATAAACATACCTGGGGTATGGAGATACTGATCTATATTCATATAAACATACCTGGGGTATGGAGACACTGATCTATATTCATATAAACATACCTGGGGTATGGAGACACTGATCTACATTCATATAAACATACCTGGGGTATGGAGACACTGATCTATATTCATATAAAACATACCTGGGGTATGGAGACACTGATCTATATTCATATAAACATACCTGGGGTATGGAGACACTGATCTACATTCATATAAACATACCTGGGGTATGGAGACACTGATCTATATTCATATAAACATACCTGGGGTATGGAGATACTGATCTATATTCATATAAACATACATGGGGTATGGAGACACTGATCTACAGTCATATAAACATACCTGGGGAATGGATATACTGATCTACATTCATATAAACACACCTGGGGTATGGAGACACTGATCTACAGTCATATAAACACACCTGGGGTATGGAGACACTGATCTACAGTCATATAAACATACCTGGGGCATGGAAACACTGATCTACATTCATATAAACATACCTGGGGTATGGAGACACTGATCTACATTCATATAAACATACCTGGGGTATGGAGATACTGATCTATATTCATATAAACATACCTGGGGTATGGAGACACTGATCTACATTCATATAAACATACCTGGGGTATGGTAACACTGATCTATATTCATAAAAATACACCTGGGGTATGGAGATACTGATCTACATTCATATAAACATACCTGGGGTATGGAGACACTGATCTATATTCATATAAACATACCTGGGGTATGGAGATACTGATCTATATTCATATAAACATACCTGGGGTATGGAGACACTGATCTACATTCATATAAGCATACCTGGGGTATGGAGACACTGATCTACATTCATATAAACATACCTGGGGTATGGAGACAATGATCTATATTCATATAAACATAACTGGGGAATGGATATACTGATCTACATTCATATAAACATACCTGGGGTATGGAAACACTGATCTATATTCATAAAAATACACCTGGGGTATGGAGATACTGATCTACATTCATATAAACATACCTGGGGCATGGAGACACTGGTCTATATTCATATAAACATACCTGGGGTATGGAGACACTGATCTATATTCATATAAACACACCTGGGGTATGGAGATACTGATCTATATTCATATAAACATACCTGGGGTATGGAGACACTGATCTATATTCATATAAACATACCTGGGGTATGGAGATACTGATCTATATTCATATAAACATACCTGGGGTATGGAGACACTGATCTACAGTCATATAAACATACCTGGGGTATGGAGACACTGATCTACATTCATATAAACATACCTGGGGTATGGAGACACTGATCTACAGTCATATAAACATACCTGGGGCATGGAGACACTGATCTATATTCATATAAACATACCTGGGGTATGGAGACACTGATCTACAGTCATATAAACATACCTGGGGTATGGAGACACTGATCTATATTCATATAAACATACCTGGGGTATGGAGAGACTGATCTACATTCATATAAACACACCTGGGGTATGGAGACACTGATCTACAGTCATATAAACATACCTGGGGTATGGAGATACTGATCTATATTCATAGAAACATACCTGGGGTATGGAGATACTGATCTATATTCATATAAACATACCTGGGGTATGGAGAAACTGATCTATATTCATATAAACATACCTGGGGTATGGAGATACTGATCTACATTCATATAAACATACCTGGGGTATGGAAACACTGATCTATATTCATATAAACATACCTTGGGAATGGATATACTGATCTACATTAGTTTAAACATACCTGGGGTATGGAGAAACTGATCTATATTCATATAAACATACCTGGGGTATGGAGATACTGATCTACATTCATATAAACATACCTGGGGTATGGAAACACTGATCTATATTCATATAAACATACCTTGGGAATGGATATACTGATCTACATTAGTTTAAACACACCTGGGGTATGGAGACACTGATCTACAGTCATATAAACACACCTGGGGCATGGAGACACTGATCTACAGTCATATAAACATACCTGGGGTATGGAGATACTGATCTATATTCATATAAACATACCTGGGGTATGGAGACACTGATCTACATTCATATAAACATACCTGGGGTATGGTAACACTGATCTATATTCATAAAAATACACCTGGGGTATGGAAACACTGATCTACATTCATATAAACATACCTGGGGTATGGAGATACTGATCTATATTCATATAAACATACCTGGGGTATGGAGACACTGATCTACATTCATATAAACATACCTGGGGTATGGTAACACTGATCTATATTCATAAAAATACACCTGGGGTATGGAGATACTGATCTACATTCATATAAACATACCTGGGGTATGGAGACACTGATCTATATTCATATAAACATACCTGGGGTATGGAGATACTGATCTATATTCATATAAACATACCTGGGGTATGGAGACACTGATCTATATTCATATAAACATACCTGGGGTATGGAGACACTGATCGACATTCATATAAACATACCTGGGGTATGGAGACACTGATCTATATTCATATAAAACATACCTGGGGTATGGAGACACTGATCTATATTCATATAAACATACCTGGGGTATGGAGACACTGATCTACATTCATATAAACATACCTGGGGTATGGAGACACTGATCTATATTCATATAAACATACCTGGGGTATGGAGATACTGATCTATATTCATATAAACATACATGGGGTATGGAGACACTGATCTACAGTCATATAAACATACCTGGGGAATGGATATACTGATCTACATTCATATAAACACACCTGGGGTATGGAGACACTGATCTACAGTCATATAAACACACCTGGGGTATGGAGACACTGATCTACAGTCATATAAACATACCTGGGGCATGGAAACACTGATCTACATTCATATAAACATACCTGGGGTATGGAGACACTGATCTACATTCATATAAACATACCTGGGGTATGGAGATACTGATCTATATTCATATAAACATACCTGGGGTATGGAGACACTGATCTACATTCATATAAACATACCTGGGGTATGGTAACACTGATCTATATTCATAAAAATACACCTGGGGTATGGAGATACTGATCTACATTCATATAAACATACCTGGGGTATGGAGACACTGATCTATATTCATATAAACATACCTGGGGTATGGAGATACTGATCTATATTCATATAAACATACCTGGGGTATGGAGACACTGATCTACATTCATATAAGCATACCTGGGGTATGGAGACACTGATCTACATTCATATAAACATACCTGGGGTATGGAGACAATGATCTATATTCATATAAACATAACTGGGGAATGGATATACTGATCTACATTCATATAAACATACCTGGGGTATGGAAACACTGATCTATATTCATAAAAATACACCTGGGGTATGGAGATACTGATCTACATTCATATAAACATACCTGGGGCATGGAGACACTGGTCTATATTCATATAAACATACCTGGGGTATGGAGACACTGATCTATATTCATATAAACACACCTGGGGTATGGAGATACTGATCTATATTCATATAAACATACCTGGGGTATGGAGACACTGATCTATATTCATATAAACATACCTGGGGTATGGAGATACTGATCTATATTCATATAAACATACCTGGGGTATGGAGACACTGATCTACAGTCATATAAACATACCTGGGGTATGGAGACACTGATCTACATTCATATAAACATACCTGGGGTATGGAGACACTGATCTACAGTCATATAAACATACCTGGGGCATGGAGACACTGATCTATATTCATATAAACATACCTGGGGTATGGAGACACTGATCTACAGTCATATAAACATACCTGGGGTATGGAGACACTGATCTACAGTCATATAAACACACCTGGGGTATGGAGACACTGATCTACAGTCATATAAACATACCTGGGATATGGAGACACTGATCTATATTCATATAAACATACCTGGGGTATGGAGACACTGATCTACAGTCATATAAACATACCTGGGGTATGGAGACACTGATCTACATTCATATAAACACACCTGGGGTATGGAGATACTGATCTATATTCATATAAACACACCTGGGGTATGGAGACACTGATCTACAGTCATATAAACACACCTGGGGTATGGAGATACTGATCTACATTCATATAAACATACCTGGGGTATGGAGACACTGATCTATATTCATATAAACATACCTGGGGTATGGAGATACTGATCTATATTCATATAAACATACCTGGGGTATGGAGACACTGATCTATATTCATATAAACATACCTGGGGTATGGAGACACTGATCTACATTCATATAAACATACCTGGGGTATGGAGACACTGATCTATATTCATATAAAACATACCTGGGGTATGGAGACACTGATCTATATTCATATAAACATACCTGGGGTATGGAGACACTGATCTACATTCATATAAACATACCTGGGGTATGGAGACACTGATCTATATTCATATAAACATACCTGGGGTATGGAGATACTGATCTACAGTCATATAAACATACCTGGGGCATGGAGACACTGATCTATATTCATATAAACATACCTGGGGTATGGAGACACTGATCTACAGTCATATAAACATACCTGGGGTATGGAGACACTGATCTACAGTCATATAAACACACCTGGGGTATGGAGACACTGATCTACAGTCATATAAACATACCTGGGATATGGAGACACTGATCTATATTCATATAAACATACCTGGGGTATGGAGACACTGATCTACAGTCATATAAACATACCTGGGGTATGGAGACACTGATCTACATTCATATAAACACACCTGGGGTATGGAGATACTGATCTATATTCATATAAACACACCTGGGGTATGGAGACACTGATCTACAGTCATATAAACATACCTGGGGCATGGAGACACTGATCTATATTCATATAAACACACCTGGGGTATGGAGACACTGATCTACAGTCATATAAACACACCTGGGGTATGGAGACACTGATCTACAGTCATATAAACATACCTGGGGCATGGAGACACTGATCTATATTCATATAAACATACCTGGGGTATGGAGAGACTGATCTACATTCATATAAACACACCTGGGGTATGGAGACACTGATCTACAGTCATATAAACATACCTGGGGCATGGAGACACTGATCTATATTCATATAAACATACCTGGGGTATGGAGAGACTGATCTACATTCATATAAACACACCTGGGGTATGGAGACACTGATCTACAGTCATATAAACATACCTGGGGTATGGAGATACTGATCTATATTCATAGAAACATACCTGGGGTATGGAGATACTGATCTATATTCATATAAACATACCTGGGGTATGGAGAAACTGATCTATATTCATATAAACATACCTGGGGTATGGAGATACTGATCTACATTCATATAAACATACCTGGGGTATGGAAACACTGATCTATATTCATATAAACATACCTTGGGAATGGATATACTGATCTACATTAGTTTAAACATACCTGGGGTATGGAGAAACTGATCTATATTCATATAAACATACCTGGGGTATGGAGATACTGATCTACATTCATATAAACATACCTGGGGTATGGAAACACTGATCTATATTCATATAAACATACCTTGGGAATGGATATACTGATCTACATTAGTTTAAACACACCTGGGGTATGGAGACACTGATCTACAGTCATATAAACACACCTGGGGCATGGAGACACTGATCTACAGTCATATAAACATACCTGGGGTATGGAGATACTGATCTATATTCATATAAACATACCTGGGGTATGGAGACACTGATCTACATTCATATAAACATACCTGGGGTATGGTAACACTGATCTATATTCATAAAAATACACCTGGGGTATGGAAACACTGATCTACATTCATATAAACATACCTGGGGTATGGAGATACTGATCTATATTCATATAAACATACCTGGGGTATGGAGACACTGATCTACATTCATATAAACATACCTGGGGTATGGTAACACTGATCTATATTCATAAAAATACACCTGGGGTATGGAGATACTGATCTACATTCATATAAACATACCTGGGGTATGGAGACACTGATCTATATTCATATAAACATACCTGGGGTATGGAGATACTGATCTATATTCATATAAACATACCTGGGGTATGGAGACACTGATCTATATTCATATAAACATACCTGGGGTATGGAGACACTGATCTACATTCATATAAACATACCTGGGGTATGGAGACACTGATCTATATTCATATAAAACATACCTGGGGTATGGAGACACTGATCTATATTCATATAAACATACCTGGGGTATGGAGACACTGATCTACATTCATATAAACATACCTGGGGTATGGAGACACTGATCTATATTCATATAAACATACCTGGGGTATGGAGATACTGATCTATATTCATATAAACATACATGGGGTATGGAGACACTGATCTACAGTCATATAAACATACCTGGGGAATGGATATACTGATCTACATTCATATAAACACACCTGGGGTATGGAGACACTGATCTACAGTCATATAAACACACCTGGGGTATGGAGACACTGATCTACAGTCATATAAACATACCTGGGGCATGGAAACACTGATCTACATTCATATAAACATACCTGGGGTATGGAGACACTGATCTACATTCATATAAACATACCTGGGGTATGGAGATACTGATCTATATTCATATAAACATACCTGGGGTATGGAGACACTGATCTACATTCATATAAACATACCTGGGGTATGGTAACACTGATCTATATTCATAAAAATACACCTGGGGTATGGAGATACTGATCTACATTCATATAAACATACCTGGGGTATGGAGACACTGATCTATATTCATATAAACATACCTGGGGTATGGAGATACTGATCTATATTCATATAAACATACCTGGGGTATGGAGACACTGATCTACATTCATATAAGCATACCTGGGGTATGGAGACACTGATCTACATTCATATAAACATACCTGGGGTATGGAGACAATGATCTATATTCATATAAACATAACTGGGGAATGGATATACTGATCTACATTCATATAAACATACCTGGGGTATGGAAACACTGATCTATATTCATAAAAATACACCTGGGGTATGGAGATACTGATCTACATTCATATAAACATACCTGGGGCATGGAGACACTGGTCTATATTCATATAAACATACCTGGGGTATGGAGACACTGATCTATATTCATATAAACACACCTGGGGTATGGAGATACTGATCTATATTCATATAAACATACCTGGGGTATGGAGACACTGATCTATATTCATATAAACATACCTGGGGTATGGAGATACTGATCTATATTCATATAAACATACCTGGGGTATGGAGACACTGATCTACAGTCATATAAACATACCTGGGGTATGGAGACACTGATCTACATTCATATAAACATACCTGGGGTATGGAGACACTGATCTACAGTCATATAAACATACCTGGGGCATGGAGACACTGATCTATATTCATATAAACATACCTGGGGTATGGAGACACTGATCTACAGTCATATAAACATACCTGGGGTATGGAGACACTGATCTATATTCATATAAACATACCTGGGGTATGGAGACACTGATCTACATTCATATAAACATACCTGGGGTATGGAGACACTGATCTATATTCATATAAACATACCTGGGGTATGGAGATACTGATCTATATTCATATAAACATACATGGGGTATGGAGACACTGATCTACAGTCATATAAACATACCTGGGGAATGGATATACTGATCTACATTCATATAAACACACCTGGGGTATGGAGACACTGATCTACAGTCATATAAACACACCTGGGGTATGGAGACACTGATCTACAGTCATATAAACATACCTGGGGCATGGAGACACTGATCTACAGTCATATAAACATACCTGGGGTATGGAGACACTGATCTACATTCATATAAACACACCTGGGGTATGGAGACACTGATCTACAGTCATATAAACACACCTGGGGCATGGAGACACTGATCTATATTCATATAAACATACCTGGGGTATGGAGATACTGATCTACAGTCATATAAACATACCTGGGGCATGGAGACACTGATCTATATTCATATAAACATACCTGGGGTATGGAGAGACTGATCTACATTCATATAAACACACCTGGGGTATGGAGACACTGATCTACAGTCATATAAACATACCTGGGGTATGGAGATACTGATCTATATTCATAGAAACATACCTGGGGTATGGAGATACTGATCTATATTCATATAAACATACCTGGGGTATGGAGAAACTGATCTATATTCATATAAACATACCTGGGGTATGGAGATACTGATCTACATTCATATAAACATACCTGGGGTATGGAAACACTGATCTATATTCATATAAACATACCTTGGGAATGGATATACTGATCTACATTAGTTTAAACATACCTGGGGTATGGAGAAACTGATCTATATTCATATAAACATACCTGGGGTATGGAGATACTGATCTACATTCATATAAACATACCTGGGGTATGGAAACACTGATCTATATTCATATAAACATACCTTGGGAATGGATATACTGATCTACATTAGTTTAAACACACCTGGGGTATGGAGACACTGATCTACAGTCATATAAACACACCTGGGGCATGGAGACACTGATCTACAGTCATATAAACATACCTGGGGTATGGAGATACTGATCTATATTCATATAAACATACCTGGGGTATGGAGACACTGATCTACATTCATATAAACATACCTGGGGTATGGTAACACTGATCTATATTCATAAAAATAAACCTGGGGTATGGAAACACTGATCTACATTCATATAAACATACCTGGGGTATGGAGATACTGATCTATATTCATATAAACATACCTGGGGTATGGAGACACTGATCTACATTCATATAAACATACCTGGGGTATGGTAACACTGATCTATATTCATAAAAATACACCTGGGGTATGGAGATACTGATCTACATTCATATAAACATACCTGGGGTATGGAGACACTGATCTATATTCATATAAACATACCTGGGGTATGGAGATACTGATCTATATTCATATAAACATACCTGGGGTATGGAGACACTGATCTATATTCATATAAACATACCTGGGGTATGGAGACACTGATCTACATTCATATAAACATACCTGGGGTATGGAGACACTGATCTATATTCATATAAAACATACCTGGGGTATGGAGACACTGATCTATATTCATATAAACATACCTGGGGTATGGAGACACTGATCTACATTCATATAAACATACCTGGGGTATGGAGACACTGATCTATATTCATATAAACATACCTGGGGTATGGAGATACTGATCTACAGTCATATAAACATACCTGGGGCATGGAGACACTGATCTATATTCATATAAACATACCTGGGGTATGGAGACACTGATCTACAGTCATATAAACATACCTGGGGTATGGAGACACTGATCTACAGTCATATAAACACACCTGGGGTATGGAGACACTGATCTACAGTCATATAAACATACCTGGGATATGGAGACACTGATCTATATTCATATAAACATACCTGGGGTATGGAGACACTGATCTACAGTCATATAAACATACCTGGGGTATGGAGACACTGATCTACATTCATATAAACACACCTGGGGTATGGAGATACTGATCTATATTCATATAAACACACCTGGGGTATGGAGACACTGATCTACAGTCATATAAACATACCTGGGGCATGGAGACACTGATCTATATTCATATAAACACACCTGGGGTATGGAGACACTGATCTACAGTCATATAAACACACCTGGGGTATGGAGACACTGATCTACAGTCATATAAACATACCTGGGGCATGGAGACACTGATCTATATTCATATAAACATACCTGGGGTATGGAGAGACTGATCTACATTCATATAAACACACCTGGGGTATGGAGACACTGATCTACAGTCATATAAACATACCTGGGGCATGGAGACACTGATCTATATTCATATAAACATACCTGGGGTATGGAGAGACTGATCTACATTCATATAAACACACCTGGGGTATGGAGACACTGATCTACAGTCATATAAACATACCTGGGGTATGGAGATACTGATCTATATTCATAGAAACATACCTGGGGTATGGAGATACTGATCTATATTCATATAAACATACCTGGGGTATGGAGAAACTGATCTATATTCATATAAACATACCTGGGGTATGGAGATACTGATCTACATTCATATAAACATACCTGGGGTATGGAAACACTGATCTATATTCATATAAACATACCTTGGGAATGGATATACTGATCTACATTAGTTTAAACATACCTGGGGTATGGAGAAACTGATCTATATTCATATAAACATACCTGGGGTATGGAGATACTGATCTACATTCATATAAACATACCTGGGGTATGGAAACACTGATCTATATTCATATAAACATACCTTGGGAATGGATATACTGATCTACATTAGTTTAAACACACCTGGGGTATGGAGACACTGATCTACAGTCATATAAACACACCTGGGGCATGGAGACACTGATCTACAGTCATATAAACATACCTGGGGTATGGAGATACTGATCTATATTCATATAAACATACCTGGGGTATGGAGACACTGATCTACATTCATATAAACATACCTGGGGTATGGTAACACTGATCTATATTCATAAAAATACACCTGGGGTATGGAAACACTGATCTACATTCATATAAACATACCTGGGGTATGGAGATACTGATCTATATTCATATAAACATACCTGGGGTATGGAGACACTGATCTACATTCATATAAACATACCTGGGGTATGGTAACACTGATCTATATTCATAAAAATACACCTGGGGTATGGAGATACTGATCTACATTCATATAAACATACCTGGGGTATGGAGACACTGATCTATATTCATATAAACATACCTGGGGTATGGAGATACTGATCTATATTCATATAAACATACCTGGGGTATGGAGACACTGATCTATATTCATATAAACATACCTGGGGTATGGAGACACTGATCTACATTCATATAAACATACCTGGGGTATGGAGACACTGATCTATATTCATATAAAACATACCTGGGGTATGGAGACACTGATCTATATTCATATAAACATACCTGGGGTATGGAGACACTGATCTACATTCATATAAACATACCTGGGGTATGGAGACACTGATCTATATTCATATAAACATACCTGGGGTATGGAGATACTGATCTATATTCATATAAACATACATGGGGTATGGAGACACTGATCTACAGTCATATAAACATACCTGGGGAATGGATATACTGATCTACATTCATATAAACACACCTGGGGTATGGAGACACTGATCTACAGTCATATAAACACACCTGGGGTATGGAGACACTGATCTACAGTCATATAAACATACCTGGGGCATGGAAACACTGATCTACATTCATATAAACATACCTGGGGTATGGAGACACTGATCTACATTCATATAAACATACCTGGGGTATGGAGATACTGATCTATATTCATATAAACATACCTGGGGTATGGAGACACTGATCTACATTCATATAAACATACCTGGGGTATGGTAACACTGATCTATATTCATAAAAATACACCTGGGGTATGGAGATACTGATCTACATTCATATAAACATACCTGGGGTATGGAGACACTGATCTATATTCATATAAACATACCTGGGGTATGGAGATACTGATCTATATTCATATAAACATACCTGGGGTATGGAGACACTGATCTACATTCATATAAGCATACCTGGGGTATGGAGACACTGATCTACATTCATATAAACATACCTGGGGTATGGAGACAATGATCTATATTCATATAAACATAACTGGGGAATGGATATACTGATCTACATTCATATAAACATACCTGGGGTATGGAAACACTGATCTATATTCATAAAAATACACCTGGGGTATGGAGATACTGATCTACATTCATATAAACATACCTGGGGCATGGAGACACTGGTCTATATTCATATAAACATACCTGGGGTATGGAGACACTGATCTATATTCATATAAACACACCTGGGGTATGGAGATACTGATCTATATTCATATAAACATACCTGGGGTATGGAGACACTGATCTATATTCATATAAACATACCTGGGGTATGGAGATACTGATCTATATTCATATAAACATACCTGGGGTATGGAGACACTGATCTACAGTCATATAAACATACCTGGGGTATGGAGACACTGATCTACATTCATATAAACATACCTGGGGTATGGAGACACTGATCTACAGTCATATAAACATACCTGGGGCATGGAGACACTGATCTATATTCATATAAACATACCTGGGGTATGGAGACACTGATCTACAGTCATATAAACATACCTGGGGTATGGAGACACTGATCTATATTCATATAAACATACCTGGGGTATGGAGAGACTGATCTACATTCATATAAACACACCTGGGGTATGGAGACACTGATCTACAGTCATATAAACATACCTGGGGTATGGAGATACTGATCTATATTCATAGAAACATACCTGGGGTATGGAGATACTGATCTATATTCATATAAACATACCTGGGGTATGGAGAAACTGATCTATATTCATATAAACATACCTGGGGTATGGAGATACTGATCTACATTCATATAAACATACCTGGGGTATGGAAACACTGATCTATATTCATATAAACATACCTTGGGAATGGATATACTGATCTACATTAGTTTAAACATACCTGGGGTATGGAGAAACTGATCTATATTCATATAAACATACCTGGGGTATGGAGATACTGATCTACATTCATATAAACATACCTGGGGTATGGAAACACTGATCTATATTCATATAAACATACCTTGGGAATGGATATACTGATCTACATTAGTTTAAACACACCTGGGGTATGGAGACACTGATCTACAGTCATATAAACACACCTGGGGCATGGAGACACTGATCTACAGTCATATAAACATACCTGGGGTATGGAGATACTGATCTATATTCATATAAACATACCTGGGGTATGGAGACACTGATCTACATTCATATAAACATACCTGGGGTATGGTAACACTGATCTATATTCATAAAAATACACCTGGGGTATGGAAACACTGATCTACATTCATATAAACATACCTGGGGTATGGAGATACTGATCTATATTCATATAAACATACCTGGGGTATGGAGACACTGATCTACATTCATATAAACATACCTGGGGTATGGTAACACTGATCTATATTCATAAAAATACACCTGGGGTATGGAGATACTGATCTACATTCATATAAACATACCTGGGGTATGGAGACACTGATCTATATTCATATAAACATACCTGGGGTATGGAGATACTGATCTATATTCATATAAACATACCTGGGGTATGGAGATACTGATCTACATTCATATAAACATACCTGTGGTATGGAGATACTGATCTATATTCATATAAACATACCTGGGGTATGGAGACACTGATCTACATTCATATAAACATACCTGTGGTATGGAGATACTGATCTATATTCATATAAACATACCTGGGGTATGGAGACACTGATCTACATTCATATAAACATACCTGTGGTATGGAGATACTGATCTATATTCATATAAACATACCTGGGGCATGGAGACACTGATCTATATTCATATAAACATACCTGGGGTATGGAGACACTGATCTATATTCATATAAACATACCTGGGGTATGGAGATACTGATCTATATTCATATAAACATACCTGGGGAATGGATATACTGATCTACATTCATATAAACATACCTGGGGTATGGAGACACTGATCTACATTCATATAAACATACCTGGGGTATGGAGACACTGATCTACAGTCATATAAACATACTTGGGGTATGGAGACACTGATCTACATTCATATAAACATACCTTGGGTATGGAGAAACTTATATACATTCATATAAACATATAAACATACCTGGGGTATGGAGACACTGATCTACAGTCATATAAACATACCTGGGGTATGGAGACACTGATCTACATTCATATAAACATACCTTGGGTATGGAGAAACTTATATACATTCATATAAACATATAAACACACCTGGGGTATGGAGACACTGATCTTCATTCATATAAACATACCTGGGGTATGGAGACACTGATCTACATTCATATAAACATACCTGGGGTATGGAGACACTGATCTACATTCATATAAACATACCTGGGGTATGGAGACAATGATCTATATTCATAGAAACATACCTGGGGTATGGAGAAACTGATCTATATTCATATAAACATACCTGGGGTATGGAGACACTGATCTATATTCATATAAACATACCTGGGGCATGGAGATACTGATCTATATTCATATGAACATACCTGGGGAATGGATATACTGATCTACATTCATATAAACATACCTGGGGTATGGAGATACTGATCTATATTCATAAAAACATACATGGGGTATGGACACACTGATCTACATTCATATAAGCATACCTGGGGTATGGAGATACTGATCTATATTCATATAAACATACCTGGGGTATGGAGAAACTTATCTATATTCATATAAACATACCTGGGGTATGAAGATACTGATCTATATTCATATAAACATACCTGGGGTATGGAGATACTGATCTATATTCATATAAACATACCTGGGGTATGGAGATACTGATCTATATTCACATAAACATACCTAGGGTATGGAAACACTGATCTACATTCATATAAACATACCTGGGGTATGGAAACACTGATCTATATTCATATAAACATACCTGGGGTATGGAAACACTGATCTACATTCATATAAACATACCTGGGGTATGGAGACACTGATCTATATTCATATAAACATACCTGGGGTATGGAGATACTGATCTATATTCATATAAACATACCTGGGGTATGGAGACACTGATCTACATTCATATAAACATACCTGGGGTATGGTAACACTGATCTATATTCATAAAAATACACCTGGGGTATGGAAACACTGATCTACATTCATATAAACATACCTGGGGTATGGAGACACTGATCTATATTCATATAAACATACCTGGGGTATGGAGACACTGATCTATATTCATATAAACATACCTGGGGTATGGAGACACTGATCTATATTCATATAAACATACCTGGGGTATGGAGACACTGATCTATATTCATATAAACATACCTGGGGTATGGAGATACTGATCTACATTCATATAAACATACCTGGGGTATGGAAACACTGATCTACATTCATATAAACACACCTGGGGTATGGAGACACTGATCTATATTCCTATAAACATACCTGGGGTATGGAGACACTGATCTACATTCATATAAACATACCTGGGGTATGGAGATACTGATCTATATTCATCGAAACATACCTGTGGTATGGAGATACTGATCTATATTCATATAAACATACCTGGGGTATGGAGACACTGATCTACATTCATATAAGCATACCTGGGGTATGGAGACACTGATCTATATTCATATAAACATACCTGGGGAATGGATATACTGATCTACATTCATATAAACATACCTGGGGTATGGAAACACTGATCTATATTCATATAAACATACCTGGGGTATGGAAACACTGATCTACATTCATATAAACATACCTGGGGTATGGAGACACTGATCTACATTCATATAAACATACCTGGGGTATGGAGACACTGATCTACAGTCATATAAACATACCTGGGGTATGGAGATACTGATCTATATTCATATAAACATACCTGGGGTATGGAGACACTGATCTACATTCATATAAACATACCTGGGGTATGGTAACACTGATCTATATTCATAAAAATACACCTGGGGTATGGAAACACTGATCTACATTCATATAAACATACCTGGGGTATGGAGATACTGATCTATATTCATATAAACATACCTGGGGTATGGAGACACTGATCTACATTCATATAAACATACCTGGGGTATGGTAACACTGATCTATATTCATAAAAATACACCTGGGGTATGGAGATACTGATCTACATTCATATAAACATACCTGGGGTATGGAGACACTGATCTATATTCATATAAACATACCTGGGGTATGGAGATACTGATCTATATTCATATAAACATACCTGGGGTATGGAGACACTGATCTACATTCATATAAACATACCTGGGGTATGGAGACACTGATCTATATTCATATAAACATACCTGGGGTATGGAGACACTGATCTACATTCATATAAACATACCTGGGGTATGGAGACACTGATCTATATTCATATAAACATACCTGGGGTATGGAGATACTGATCTATATTCATATAAACATACATGGGGTATGGAGACACTGATCTACAGTCATATAAACATACCTGGGGAATGGATATACTGATCTACATTCATATAAACACACCTGGGGTATGGAGACACTGATCTACAGTCATATAAACACACCTGGGGTATGGAGACACTGATCTACAGTCATATAAACATACCTGGGGCATGGAGACACTGATCTATATTCATATAAACATACCTGGGGTATGGACACACTGATCTACAGTCATATAAACATACCTGGGGTATGGAGACACTGATCTACATTCATATAAACACACCTGGGGTATGGAGACACTGATCTACAGTCATATAAACACACCTGGGGCATGGAGACACTGATCTATATTCATATAAACATACCTGGGGTATGGAGATACTGATCTACAGTCATATAAACATACCTGGGGCATGGAGACACTGATCTATATTCATATAAACATACCTGGGGTATGGAGAGACTGATCTACATTCATATAAACACACCTGGGGTATGGAGACACTGATCTACAGTCATATAAACATACCTGGGGTATGGAGATACTGATCTATATTCATAGAAACATACCTGGGGTATGGAGATACTGATCTATATTCATATAAACATACCTGGGGTATGGAGAAACTGATCTATATTCATATAAACATACCTGGGGTATGGAGATACTGATCTACATTCATATAAACATACCTGGGGTATGGAAACACTGATCTATATTCATATAAACATACCTTGGGAATGGATATACTGATCTACATTAGTTTAAACATACCTGGGGTATGGAGAAACTGATCTATATTCATATAAACATACCTGGGGTATGGAGATACTGATCTACATTCATATAAACATACCTGGGGTATGGAGAAACTGATCTACAGTCATATAAACATACCTGGGGAATGGATATACTGATCTACATTCATATAAACACACCTGGGGTATGGAGACACTGATCTACAGTCATATAAACACACCTGGGGTATGGAGACACTGATCTACAGTCATATAAACATACCTGGGGCATGGAGACACTGATCTATATTCATATAAACATACCTGGGGTATGGACACACTGATCTACAGTCATATAAACATACCTGGGGTATGGAGACACTGATCTACATTCATATAAACACACCTGGGGTATGGAGACACTGATCTACAGTCATATAAACACACCTGGGGCATGGAGACACTGATCTATATTCATATAAACATACCTGGGGTATGGAGATACTGATCTACAGTCATATAAACATACCTGGGGCATGGAGACACTGATCTATATTCATATAAACATACCTGGGGTATGGAGAGACTGATCTACATTCATATAAACACACCTGGGGTATGGAGACACTGATCTACAGTCATATAAACATACCTGGGGTATGGAGATACTGATCTATATTCATAGAAACATACCTGGGGTATGGAGATACTGATCTATATTCATATAAACATACCTGGGGTATGGAGAAACTGATCTATATTCATATAAACATACCTGGGGTATGGAGATACTGATCTACATTCATATAAACATACCTGGGGTATGGAAACACTGATCTATATTCATATAAACATACCTTGGGAATGGATATACTGATCTACATTAGTTTAAACATACCTGGGGTATGGAGAAACTGATCTATATTCATATAAACATACCTGGGGTATGGAGATACTGATCTACATTCATATAAACATACCTGGGGTATGGAAACACTGATCTATATTCATATAAACATACCTTGGGAATGGATATACTGATCTACATTAGTTTAAACACACCTGGGGTATGGAGACACTGATCTACAGTCATATAAACACACCTGGGGCATGGAGACACTGATCTACAGTCATATAAACATACCTGGGGTATGGAGATACTGATCTATATTCATATAAACATACCTGGGGTATGGAGACACTGATCTACATTCATATAAACATACCTGGGGTATGGTAACACTGATCTATATTCATAAAAATACACCTGGGGTATGGAAACACTGATCTACATTCATATAAACATACCTGGGGTATGGAGATACTGATCTATATTCATATAAACATACCTGGGGTATGGAGACACTGATCTACATTCATATAAACATACCTGGGGTATGGTAACACTGATCTATATTCATAAAAATACACCTGGGGTATGGAGATACTGATCTACATTCATATAAACATACCTGGGGTATGGAGACACTGATCTATATTCATATAAACATACCTGGGGTATGGAGATACTGATCTATATTCATATAAACATACCTGGGGTATGGAGACACTGATCTATATTCATATAAACATACCTGGGGTATGGAGACACTGATCTACATTCATATAAACATACCTGGGGTATGGAGACACTGATCTATATTCATATAAAACATACCTGGGGTATGGAGACACTGATCTATATTCATATAAACATACCTGGGGTATGGAGACACTGATCTACATTCATATAAACATACCTGGGGTATGGAGACACTGATCTATATTCATATAAACATACCTGGGGTATGGAGATACTGATCTATATTCATATAAACATACATGGGGTATGGAGACACTGATCTACAGTCATATAAACATACCTGGGGAATGGATATACTGATCTACATTCATATAAACACACCTGGGGTATGGAGACACTGATCTACAGTCATATAAACACACCTGGGGTATGGAGACACTGATCTACAGTCATATAAACATACCTGGGGCATGGAAACACTGATCTACATTCATATAAACATACCTGGGGTATGGAGACACTGATCTACATTCATATAAACATACCTGGGGTATGGAGATACTGATCTATATTCATATAAACATACCTGGGGTATGGAGACACTGATCTACATTCATATAAACATACCTGGGGTATGGTAACACTGATCTATATTCATAAAAATACACCTGGGGTATGGAGATACTGATCTACATTCATATAAACATACCTGGGGTATGGAGACACTGATCTATATTCATATAAACATACCTGGGGTATGGAGATACTGATCTATATTCATATAAACATACCTGGGGTATGGAGACACTGATCTACATTCATATAAGCATACCTGGGGTATGGAGACACTGATCTACATTCATATAAACATACCTGGGGTATGGAGACAATGATCTATATTCATATAAACATAACTGGGGAATGGATATACTGATCTACATTCATATAAACATACCTGGGGTATGGAAACACTGATCTATATTCATAAAAATACACCTGGGGTATGGAGATACTGATCTACATTCATATAAACATACCTGGGGCATGGAGACACTGGTCTATATTCATATAAACATACCTGGGGTATGGAGACACTGATCTATATTCATATAAACACACCTGGGGTATGGAGATACTGATCTATATTCATATAAACATACCTGGGGTATGGAGACACTGATCTATATTCATATAAACATACCTGGGGTATGGAGATACTGATCTATATTCATATAAACATACCTGGGGTATGGAGACACTGATCTACAGTCATATAAACATACCTGGGGTATGGAGACACTGATCTACATTCATATAAACATACCTGGGGTATGGAGACACTGATCTACAGTCATATAAACATACCTGGGGCATGGAGACACTGATCTATATTCATATAAACATACCTGGGGTATGGAGACACTGATCTACAGTCATATAAACATACCTGGGGTATGGAGACACTGATCTACAGTCATATAAACACACCTGGGGTATGGAGACACTGATCTACAGTCATATAAACATACCTGGGATATGGAGACACTGATCTATATTCATATAAACATACCTGGGGTATGGAGACACTGATCTACAGTCATATAAACATACCTGGGGTATGGAGACACTGATCTACATTCATATAAACACACCTGGGGTATGGAGATACTGATCTATATTCATATAAACACACCTGGGGTATGGAGACACTGATCTACAGTCATATAAACATACCTGGGGCATGGAGACACTGATCTATATTCATATAAACACACCTGGGGTATGGAGACACTGATCTACAGTCATATAAACACACCTGGGGTATGGAGACACTGATCTACAGTCATATAAACATACCTGGGGCATGGAGACACTGATCTATATTCATATAAACATACCTGGGGTATGGAGAGACTGATCTACATTCATATAAACACACCTGGGGTATGGAGACACTGATCTACAGTCATATAAACATACCTGGGGCATGGAGACACTGATCTATATTCATATAAACATACCTGGGGTATGGAGAGACTGATCTACATTCATATAAACACACCTGGGGTATGGAGACACTGATCTACAGTCATATAAACATACCTGGGGTATGGAGACACTGATTTATATTCATAAAAACATACCTGGGGTATGGAGAAACTGATCTATATTCATAAAAACATACATGGGGTATGGACACACTGATCTACATTCATATAAGCATACCTGGGGTATGGAGATACTGATCTATATTCATATAAACATACCTGGGGTATGGAGAAACTTATCTATATTCATATAAACATACCTGGGGTATGGAGATACTGATCTATATTCACATAAACATACCTAGGGTATGGAAACACTGATCTATATTCATATAAACATACCTGGGGTATGGAGATACTGATCTATATTCATATAAACATACCTGGGGTATGGAGATACTGATCTATATTCATATAAACATACCTGGGGTATGGAGATACTGATCTATATTCATATAAACATACCTGGGGTATGGAGATACTGATCTATATTCATATAAACATACCTGGGGTATGGAGATACTGATCTATATTCACATAAACATACCTGGGGTATGGAGACACTGATCTACATTCATATAAACATACCTGGGGTATGGAGATACTGATCTATATTCATATAAACATACCTGGGGTATGGAGACACTGATCTACATTCATATAAACATACCTGGGGTATGGAGATACTGATCTATATTCACATAAACATACCTGGGGTATGGAGACACTGATCTACATTCACATAAACATACCTGGGGTATGGAGATACTGATCTATATTCATAGAAACATACCTGGGGTATGGAGACACTGATCTACATTCATATAAACATACCTGGGGTATGGAGATACTGATCTATATTCATAGAAACATACCTGGGGTATGGAGATACTGATCTATATTCACATAAACATACCTGGGGTATGGAGACACTGATCTACATTCATATAAACATACCTGGGGTATGGAGATACTGATCTATATTCATAGAAACATACCTGGGGTATGGAGATACTGATCTACATTCATATAAACATACCTGGGGTATGGAGATACTGATCTATATTCATAGAAACATACCTGGGGTATGGAAACACTGATCTATATTCATAGAAACATACCTGGGGTATGGAGATACTGATCTATATTCATATAAACATACCTGGGGTATGGAGATACTGATCTATATTCATATAAACATACCTGGGGTATGGAGATACTGATCTATATTCATATAAACATACCTGGGGTATGGAGATACTGATCTACATTCATATAAACATACCTGGGGTATGGAGATACTGATCTACATTCATATAAACATACCTGGGGTATGGAGATACTGATCTACATTCATATAAACATACCCGGGGTGTATGGAGATACTGATCTCTCCAATCAAACAGACGTTTCCCAGTCGCATTTCATTCTAATGATTGTATTCATACAGCCTAGAACGGGCCACTTCTAAACCCATACAAGGTTATAGTCATCACAGGCCTATAATAACTCCTGCCATGGGAGATTAGGAACTAGATCATTAGGTACATTTATGCACAGTGCTGTTCAACTTGAGTGTTTTTCAGGGAAACGTGCCAGTCTACAGGCTTTGGCTGTCTCTTTGTCTAGTTCATCGGAAAGGCAGTAATGCCAGTATGCAAATCATATCTGAGCTCCATGTAATCATAACACTGTACAGATGGAGACTAAAACCAGAGGATACCTGATAGAAATCATCATTTGTAGCTCTGGGCTCGTATTCAAATAGCGTCTCAGAGTAGGAGTTTTGATCTAGGATCAGTTTCGATGTTTGGATTATAATGAATAGATGCTTGATGAAAACGGGCCCTGGTCATTTGTTTACTTTGCGCATTGAATATCCATTTAGCATAGGTCATAATCAAGTAAAAATCTCAGGTCACACAGAATGTTTAGTCTGTCTACTGAACAAATACCAGACAGGTCAAACATCATGTGTTTTCCATATTCCATATCACCCAGTATCTGCCTATGAAAGGATTGGTACCTTTGATGACAAAGGCCTCTGCGAGCAGACGCAGGTGGTAGAGGGGCTGCTCATCCCCCGTCAGCTCGTCTATACCCACCCTTGCACACATGCCCTGTGCGTCATGGTAACAGCCCTGGACATAGTGTATTTTGGCCATCAGGAGAAGAGCCTCGTTCAGGTGCCTGGGCTGTGTGGGGACAGACAGACAGACAGACAGACAGACAGACAGACAGACAGACAGACAGACAGACAGACAGACAGACAGACAGACAGACACGACACGACAGACAGACACGACAGACACGACAGACACGACAGACACGACATGACACAAGGGCTGTGAGTTTTTGACACAATGACAAACAGGTAAGTAAAAAAGGGAAGGCAGCCAATACCATCATTTTATTGTTAAGACTGTTACGAGAGACTAAGTGAAGAGTGACAGAGAAAACAGGTAAATGTGAAAAGAATAGACTAATTGGAAACTTGGTGAGATAAGTTAACGAGATAGAATCGGAGGAAGTGAGGTGTAGAAGGAGGTGACACAAAGGGGAGATGCTCAGACTGACCACCAGCCGTCCCCTGCTCAGGATGGAGTTGAGGTAGCCCTTGGACCGGGACAGTTTGGGCTGGTTGATGTCCGTCAAAGGAGTGGCATTGCGTAAAAGACTCAGGTTGTCATGTAGACACTCCTCCAGAAGGGCCTCGGCCAATAACAGCATCCCGTAGTCATCTGGAGAAGGGCAGAGGGAATTGGGACAGAATTCAGAGTAGTGGAAGGTTAAGTTGACTGAGTGCAGAGTGGAAGTTCAAGGTCAGGGGTCAGAAACTTTGGAAGCCAAAATAAACCCAGCCCAGTCCATCATAGCATAATTTCCCACAAGCCCCAGAGAGAAGGGGGAAAAAACACCAGTGGTGTCTAAAACTATAGTCACTGGATGGCAATAAAAGTCACTTGTAAACACATTCTGGATTAGGGCTTCCTGTTTGGTCCAGCTCTCACTCCTCTCCCGTCTCTGGTGGTGTGTTCTGACGCCAAGTCTGTGACTGGTGTTTATGTTCTGGCATCTCTGACATACTGTAGCCCATCATGTTTATGAGACTGTCCCATTCAAGGTTAATCACTGAAATGGAGGATCGGGGCTGCAGAATGTATAATGAGACATATAGTATGGTGTCTAAACACATAAAACAAATCATTCTGCTCTATAAAACATTAACTACAGTATAACAGCAATGTGTTACAAATCAGTTTCACAGGGTGTGTTAATGTGGTGCATAACTTCTATGAATTATTCAGGAGAGGAACAAATCCTCCACATAGCATGTGGATAAAGTGACATTATTTTCAACACACCGTTGTAATCTCAAAACTTCCTGGTCAGAGACTGCTTGTGATTTCACCATTGTCTTGAATTGCAACAACTAGGGACAGTGTCAAGACAGAGGGCAAACTGTCACTGTCAAGACAGACTTTAACAGCAGACCAGCTAGGGATGACTTGAATTCTACACACTTTAGTCTAGAATAACACATTAAGAGTTCTGTACACTTGCAAGCATGTTGAAAACAGTTTCAGGTGGGCAGTGGGCACTCCATCCAGCCAATAATATATTTGGTTATTGACACAATAACAGTGGCATGCAGCAAGGTCATGAGCCATGTCACCTTACCCCATGTTTATTTTAGCCAGGTGAGGTAAGTAGCTACATTAGCCTACCTACTGAGTGTTTGAGTGGTGTGTTTGAATATATAGGCTTACATACATTGAAAATAATAAAAAAGGACAAAGAATTACAGTGATAGTGACAATCAGTTAATACATGTTCATTACAATATGTTCTGTGTTTTGAACATTGTCCATTGAGAAGTGTATGGTATTGATGTAGACAACGAACAGCTTTAGATACGCCTTAACTGCAGTAAAGTTGTTCATTGTTTGCAGAGTAGGGGAATGACATTGAGCTTACTTGCAGAGTACCAAGTCCAACGCATGCGGAACTATTGCCATCCCTGTCCGGACATGTGACAAAAACTTACTGAGAAAAAACTAACCTATACAAAAATCCAACAGGTAGTCAGTCGCCAGCACTCACCGTCTTCGTGAAATCGTGCGGCCACTAGTTGCTCTACGATAGGGGGTATCTTGTCCCACTGGCACTCTGCTCTGTAGCGGTCGATCTCCGCTTCCAGACGGTATTGCGAGAAGGAGACCCTGCTGGTTGCCATGCCCGCTCTAGATCCCGATCTGTCTCGGTGACCGTACTCCCCTGATACCCGGGGAGTAACTGCGGACTGATAAACAGAACATGAAAAAAGTGTAATGTAATCTATGAGCATGTGCTGCTGCCCTACCTTCCCTTATACACATTATTGGTGGACATGTCAAAATAATATTTAACCACAGTGTATTCTTAAATAGCACACACAAAGAAAATGACTTTTAAACAAACTCAAGATAATATTGTACAGGTGCTTTCAGTTTGAGGATGAGATAGGAAGATGTGTGTATACCCATTGTGTAATTTTTAATTTTTACTTTCGTAGACTCAGATTTGTATATATTTCATAATAACTATCTATTCAATGAATTAGCTTATTATATAGCCAGTAGATATATTATAACTCCTTGTAGTCGACTCTACCCTATTATGCTTGTATTTATTTAGCATAAAATAGGCCAACACAGCGCAAAGATTTTAGGAAACAATAATGCTTCTCGAAGTATTCTGTTTTTTTCCCTTCTTATTTTCTTTAGCCTATTTACGCTACAAACCATTTGCTATCATATATGCCACTGTAAGGCGTTTGTATTGAAGTGCATTTTGTCCTAGATAACCCGTCCTAGATTTTCCTCCGAAAGCTTTCCCTAACTAGATCAATTAGCCTACTGGGATTAACGCTAATAGCCTACCAGAGTGCAGAGTGTATAGATAAAACAGTAACATTCAAACTGTGGATCTGAGACACACAGGTGGCAAATTATTATTCATGATTTTACCGCAGTGTATGTCCAATCCCTCAATAAATCCCAAGTAGGCTACTGTATTTAAAATGTCAGTTATCAACTATTTTAATTGACCGACTTCAGGATTTGGGACTAAAGGTAGCTAAATTGACATCTGCCATATGGTCTGCTCAGACAATTCAGCACTGCACCGTAACGCGTGACTGACAAAATACGCCTCGATCACACCGACATTTTTTTTGCGTTTTGGTACCAGAAGTCCATTCATTTCCAATGGAACGCTGCGTTTGCTTTGAAACATTGCGTTGCAGAGCCAGTTGCAGTGCGTTCTGAGTGGTACAAACATTGGATTTATCGAATATATGCATCAAATTGTATCCGTAGACGGCTTGACAGAAATTATAGCAGAAGGTGAATTTTTGTTGCACACATATCCAGATGATGCTGCGTGCCATTTTGCACAGTAACACTGTATGTGTGATCGAGGCGTACACCTGTTGCAAATCCATTGGCAAGAATGTAACACTTTACATGTTACACAAACTGGATACAAAAATGTATACATTTAATTGACGCATGCCTTATTTGTGAGTAAGGGGCGGAACGAACAGATTCAGCAGTCCAATGGTGGTCGTACAGTAAAGTCCATTGAATGTTACAACATACACTATTTGAGTTTTAAAAAATATTACAAAAAAATATATGTATACACTATATGGGAATTATTATTTTATCGACCATTTGTTAAGAATAGAAAACATTATTTCATATACCTTGACATGGTGGCAGAACACATTTTAGCAACCATAGTTTCACAGGACGGCTGCTAAATCGTCTTTCACAAAAGCATTACAAAACGACAGTTCGAGGCACTTGACTAGCTACACACAGCAAACTAGTGTTTAGGTCAAGTGCATTACCTACGACTACAAGCTATCACAGGACAGTTTTCTATATCTAATCCAACCTCAAATCTTCGGAAAATAAATTTGGCGGCTTCATTTTCCCTATGAAAGGTTGACATTTGCTTGTCAGATGTGTTTACTTCTCAAATTCAACGAAACAACTACATTCATGTTCGTGTTTTGGACACTGACAGGTGTCTGGTTAGACTATTGCACGCCTTCAAATCTCTGACGCAATATGCCGATATCCAATCAGAATTTAGCTGTCGTGTCCATGGGTTGAAAGGTGACTACGGCTCACAGCAATGCCCAAAAAGGGTGAAGATAGTTAAAATAAAAATAGCTGAAGCGAACGGTTCCAAGTCTGTTTTTCAGCTGGTGAGTATGCATTTTGATAATTAATATCGCTGAAGATCCAGTTCATTATGGAGGGCTTGTTATCACCGTATTGATTATCTTGCTAAACTAACGGATGTTCTTGAAAACCTGATAGATTTGTCTAAAGGTGCACTCTGCTAGTATAACTAACGGTAGTCAGCAATGTGTCTGTGTCTACAACATCACTAGTTAGTTTGCATCCCGAACTATACATGTAATAACATATCACTGAAAACAATTAGGCCTATTGCCTGCAAAGAATGCAATTCCATTTGATTAATCTTCTCATTCTTCTGCTATTTATGTGTTTCCAAAAATGTACATATGGGTTCATAGATGGAGCTCTCTTTCTCTCTCAGCTAGCTGCTCTTTCTGGCTGTCTGTGTAGTTACTGTACAGCCCAGAATGGTGTTAAGAGTAAGTGGCAGGAGGAGCGTTGTGTGGGGCTGGCTACTCCTGGTCTCCTGCTTTCTGCTGTCTGTCTGTTCGCATGAGCAGGCAGCCCAAGAACACCCACCGGAGGTTCACCATCCAAACATGCACCTGGACAAGAACATGGTCCATGACAGAGAGTGAGTACTGGGTCGTGTTCATTAGAGTACACCGGTCCAAAATGCTTTGCAACAGAACAAAAGCAAACATTTCTTATTGGACAGATTGTACCTTCCTTTTTCTCTCTGTTTCTGAGCATTTTCTTCCATTCTGTGTCTAAAGAACAGGCCACGTAATTGTGAATGGGTAGAAAAATGTGCAATACTATTGCCTGCCAAAAGAAAGTTAGGAGCCAAATTCTGTTTACAAAACAGTAGGAACACCTGCTCTTTCCATGACATAGCTTTCACCTGGTCAGTCTATGATTGCTCACGTATCAATGTCACTTGTTAAATCCACTTCAATCAGTGTAGATGAAGGGGAGGAGACAGGTTAACACTCAACAGTTTACAGTGTGTGTCAAGAATGGTCCACCACCCAAAGGACATCCAGCGGCAGGTAGCCTGGTGGGTAGGAGCGTCTGGCCAGTAACCGAAAGGTTGCTGGATCGAATCCCCGAGCTGACGAGGTAAAAGCTGTTGTTCTGCCCTTAAGCAAGGCAGTTAACCGGGCACCGACAATGTCGATTAAGGTAGCCCCCTGCACCTCTCTGACTCAGAGGGGTTGGGTTAAGTGTGGAAGACACATTTCAGTTGAATGCATTCAGTTGTACAACTGACTATGTAGCCCCTTTCCCAACTTGACACAACTAAGCATCCAGTGTCCCTGTGGAACACTTTCAACACTTTATACTCCATGCCCTGACGAATTGAGGCTATTCTGAGAGCAAAAGGGTGTGCAACTCTATATTAGGAAGGTGTTCCTAATGTTTTGTTCACTCTGTGTGTGTGTGTGTGTGTGTGTGTGTGTGTGTGTGTGTGTGTGTGTGTGTGTGTGTGTGTGTGTGTGTGTGTGTGTGTGTGTGTGTGTGTGTGTGTGTGTGTGTGTGTGTGTGTGTGTGTGTGTGTGTGTGTGTGTATATATATATTACACTGAACAAAAATATAACCCCACCGCCACAATGGTGCACTCTGTTCACAATGTTGACATCATCAAACCGTCCGCCCACACGACGCCATACACGTGGTCTGCGGTTGTGAGGCCGGTTGGAGTCACTGCCAAAATCTCTAAAACAATGCTAGAGAAATTAACATTCAATTATCTGGCAAAAGCTCTAGTGGACATTCCTGCAGTCACGAAGCCAATTACATGCTCCCTCAAAACATGAGACATCTGTGCATTGAGTTGTGGGACAAAACTGCACATTTTTAGAGTGGCTTTTTATTGTCCCCAGCACAAGTTGCATCTGTGTAATGATCATGCCGTTTAATCAGCTTCCACTGGTCAGGTGGATGGATTATCTTGGCATGTAACAGGGATGTACACAAATTTGTGCACAACATTTTTGAGAAATATGTTTTTTGTGTGCGTATGGAACATTTCTGGGATCTTTTATTTCAGCTCATGAAACATGGGACCAACACTTTACAAGTTGCGTTTATTATATATGTATATATATCCAAACGTTTTTGGACACCCCTTCAAATTTGTGGGTTCGGCTTTTTCAGTCACACCCGTTCCTGACAGGCGTATAAAATCGAGCACACAGCCATGAAATCTCCATTGACAAACATTGGCAGTAGACTGGCCCGTACTGAAGAGCTCAGTGACTTTCAACGTTGCACCGTCATAGGATGGCACCTTTCCAACAAGTCAGTTCGTCAAATTTCTGCCCTGCTAGAGCTGCCCCGGTCAACTGTAAGTGCTGTTATTCTGAAGTAGAAAGGTCTAGGGCAACAGCAGCGAAGTGGTAGGCCACACGAGCTCACAGAATGGGATCACCGAGTGCTGAAGCGCGTAGCACGTAAAAATCCTCTGTCCTCGGTTGCAAAACTCGACCGAGTTCCAAACTGCCTCTGGAAGCAACGTCCGCACAATAACTGTTCATTGGGAGCTTCATGAAATGGGTTTCCATGGCCGAGCAGCTGCACACAAGCCTAAGATCACAATGCCACGCATACAATGACATTCTAGACGATTCTGTGCTTCCAACTTTGTGGCAACAGTTTCCTGTTTCCTGTTTCAGCATGACAATGCACCTGTGCACAAAGCGAGGTCCATACAGAAACGGTTTGTCGAGATCAGTGTGGAAGAACTTGACTGGCCCCCACAGAGCCCTGACCTCAACCCCATCGAACACTTTTGGGATGAATTGGAACACAGACTGCGAGCCATGGCCTAATTGCCCAACATCCAGTGTCCGACTTCACTAATACTCTTGTGGCTTAATGGAAGCAAATCCCCGCAGCAAGGTTCCAACATCTAGTGGAAAGCCTTTCCAGAAAAGTGGAGGCTGTTACAGCAGCAAAGGGTGGACCAACTTCATATTAATGCCGATGATTTTGGAATGCGATGTTTGACGAGCAGGTGTTCACATACTTGGTGTATATTGTCCAAACATCTCACTACGGCACCGAACCCAAACAGTCTCTCAGCCTAAGTCTCCCAGACGCTTGAATTAAAGCTTTAACTTGGCTGACAGTATATACTTGGTTAATGCACTGACCAGTGTCTCTTCTATGTCCTGTCTGTATAGACACATCATGGAGCATCTGGAAGGTGTGATTGACAAGCCTGAGTCGGATATGTTGCCGCAGGAGCTGCAGTTGCACTACTTTAAGATGCATGACTATGATGGCAACAACTTACTGGATGGGCTGGAGTTGGCCACAGCCATCACTCATGTACACAAAGAGGTTTGTGTAATTGCAAATGATATCAACAGCCAATGATGCCACATACTGTAATGCATTTTATTCACCTACTGTATGTACACACACTCATGTACAGTATATGCGTTTTCCACCTTTCTGCAGGAAAGAGGAGAGGAAAGCCAGCCTATGAAAGAGGAAGACCTCATAAGCCTTATAGATGACGTTCTAAGGGACGATGACAAAAACAACGATGGGTACATAGACTACGCCGAGTTTGCCAAGTCCCTGGAGTAGAGGAGAGACGCTGCCTCACTGCTGGGATCTCTCTCAGTGCACTCCACATAACCACGTCACTTTCCATCTCAAAGCAAAATCTCTTGTTTATTTACCTGTGCCAGTGTACATGTCTCACGCTCTCTGTGGTGCTATCACTATCACCTTTATCCATCCAGACAGCATATCAGGAGGGGACAAACTTTTTGGCTCGAGGGCCACATCGGGAGTTTGAAATTCAACGGAGGGCTGCACAGATTTTTTTTTGACCGATTGGTTTGTCAAAGTCTATTTTCGGGCCAGCAAAAGGGCAGTAATTTGAAAATATATAGGACCATTATATTTTCTATCTAATTTTAACCCAAAATACCCCCCTTGAGATCACCACTGAGATAGATACAGTTGAAGTCGGAAGTTTACATACACCTTAGCCAAATACATTTAAACTCCGTTTTTCACAATTCCTGACATTTAATCCTAGTAGAAATTCTCTGTCTTAGGTCAGTTAGGATCACCACTTTATTTTAAGAATGTGAAATGTCAGAATAATAGTAGAGAGAATGATTTATTTCAGCTTTTATTTCTTTCATCATATTCCCAGTAGGTCAGAAGTTTACATGCACTCAATTAGTATTTGGTAGCATTGCCTTTAAATTGTTTAACTTACGTCAAACGAGTCGGGTAGCCTTCCACAAGCTTCCCACAATAAGTTGGGTGAATTTTGGCCCATTCCTCCTGACAGAGCTGGTGTAACTGAGTCAGGTTTGTAGGCCTCCTTACTCGCACACGCTTTTTCAGTTATGCTCACAAATTTTCTATGGGATTGAGGTCAGGGCTTTGTGATGGCCACTCCAATACCTTGACTTTGTTGTCCTTAAGCCATTTTGCCACAACTTCGGAAGTATGCTTGGGGTCATTGTCTATTTGAAAGCCCCATTTTCGACCAAGCTTTAACTGCCTGACTGATGTCTTGAGATGTTCAATATATCCACATACTTTTCCTGCCTCATGATGCCATCTATTTTGTGAAGAGCACCAGTCCTTCCTGCATCAAAGCACCCCCACAACATGATGCTGCCACCCCCGTGCTTCACGGTTGGGATGGTGGTCTTCGACTTGCAAGCCTCCCCCTTTTTCCTCCAAACATAAGGATGGTTATTATGGCCAAACAATTCTATTTTTGTTTCATCAGACCAGAGGACCTTTCTCCAAAAAGTACAATCTTTGTCCCCATGTGCAGTTGCAAACCGTAGTCTGGCTTTTCTATGGCGGTTTTGGAGCAGTGGCTTCTTCCCTGCTGATCGGCCTTTCAAGTTACGTCGATATAGGACTCGTTTTACTGTGGATATAGATACTTTTGTACCTGTTTCCTCCAGCATCTTCACAAGGTCCTTTGCTGTTGTTCTGTGATTGATTTACACTTTTCGCACCAATGTACGTTCATCTCTAGGAGACAGAACGCGTCTCCTTCCTGAGCGGTATGGTGGCTGCGTGGTCCCATGGTGTTTATACTTGCGTACTATTGTTTGTACAGATGAACGTGGTACCTTCAGGCGTTTGGAAATTGCTCCCAAGGATGAAGCGACTTGTGGAGGTCTACAATTTTTTTCTGAGGTCTTGGCTGATTTCTTTTGATTTTCGAATGATGTCAAGCAAAGAGGCTGTGAGTTTGATGGTAGGCCTTGAAATGCATCCACAGGTACACCTCCAATTGACTCAAATTATGTCAATTAGCCTATCAGAAGCTTCTAAAGCCTTGACATAATTTTCTGGAATTTTCCAAGCTGTTTAAAGGCACAGTCAACTTAGTGTATGTAAACTTCTGACCCACTGGAATTATGATAGTGAAATAATCTGTCTGTAAACAATTGTTGGACAAATTACTTGTGTCATGCACAAAGTAGATGTCCTAACCGACTTGCCAAAACTATAGTTTGTTAACAAGAAATTTGTGGAGGAGTCGAAAAACAAGTTTTAATGACTCCAACCTAAGTGTATGTAAACTTCCAACTTCAACTGATATATATATTATTATTACAGAAACTGCCAAATTTGTCTGCTGTATGCTAACAACTAAATGAGTTCAGTCATGTTGGAATCTAATATTTACCTAAGTGATGTTTTTCTGTAAGATTATGGACCAAAATATCTAAATTAGGCCATTAACGACAACTGCCTGTGGTCCTTAACTTTAAGTGTGGCCTTTACTGTTACTCATAGTGGGAATTATACGGCTCAGAAGCAGCATAATGTACCACAGAGTAAATATGAGAGTGTGGGAATGGCAAAGCAGGTTTGGAGGATTTGTCTGATCACAGAAACACGCTATGAACAGTGTTGCTTACAGTTGGAACAAAACGGAAGACATTGTTTCGAAACAGGAAGTAATACCTCGGCTAGTCCTATAAGTATGCTCATTCTTGTTTTCAAAACACTTTCTCCCATTTGTTTGTACAGAACGCGACCCAGGTAACATAAAAGCCACGCACCGTACAGGCCTGGTTCTGGTCAAACACAGGCAATAACAAATGAGTACTTTTTCTGCTGATCACTACATGCATCCCTAACGTGGTCTGTTACCCGCCTACCTGAACGCTCAACTCCACTTACAGTTTACAGCAGGGCTGATACTTGAGATTAGCAGAATCTGAATGTAATTCCGGAGCTGTGTTGTACTGCTCATTGTGATTTCTTCGTCACTGGATTCACTTGACTTGCAGCACTGTGAGATCTCTGGGCGATGCCATTACTCAAGGGATAACTTAATTTGACAGATGTGCTATAAGTAGAATGCATGGTTGTGTTGCTCTAAATGTTAGCTGCCTATTGAAGTGACAATGTTATGCGTAGGTACTCCACACTTGAATGTTTTTCTCTCCTCATGAGATGCATTGCTTTTCAAACAGTTACAGATCATTAGAAGGTTACCAGGTCTTGTGTTCTAAGGCCCAGATCTATATTGAACCCATGTATAACATTTCCAATACTGAAAAAGTATTTGTTACAAAAGAGTTCTATTTTCGTCATTCGGTGTTGGTTGTTCAGTGAATTCAGTTCATTTGAATAGAAATGTGTAATTGAACGCTATAAAATGTTAAAAGATTAGTAGACAGATGCAACTGTGTTGTCTGTGTAATATGCTTTTAATAAACACGTATGGAAGTATTCTCGGATGTAGTTTTATGTTGAGTATGTTTCAAAGTGGCATTCACACTGGCCTTTTTGAGTATGTTAGTGCAGTTCACTCTGAGGTATAGGTTATGTTTGAATGGGATCTTAAATTAAGCACTTATAAATTTGTTAGATATTGTACTAATTTGAATTTAATAACATCAAACAAATTGCAGAAAAACAAATGTTATATTTTTTCTTTCAGGAAGTAACATCATACACAGGTGTTGCTGGGTGGGGCTCCAATGTTCCGTAGCGGGCTGTACCACTCCTCATGCTGGCGGGGGGGTTGTGGCTGTAGTGGGACTGTGGTACTGTAGGACAGTGACACTGGCTGGTTGAGCCTGTGTGGTGGGAGTAACCACCTGGGGCAGCATAGATGGGAACCAGGGGATATGGTGAGCCAGGGAGTGAGGGTAGTACTGACAGGTCATCCCTGTGGACTGAACACACATGCTGCCCAACAGTGCACCGTGCCCTGTCATTATGCCCATTGTCAAGACCTTTTGAGACGCACGCTCCTGCCTGCGGTATTTGGCACGCCGATTTTGGAATCATACCTGTCAAATAAAATAAATAAGTCTTAAGTAGGTTGAATTTGAGATTTTACAATTTTATAGGATAATTGATAAGTATGTCTTTTGTCAATTTAAAACCTTTTGTAAATTAACTGCTTGAGAAATAGGCCTAGGCCCAATGACCTGTATGCGTGCTTCATTGAGTTTGGTGAGTTTGGTGAGCCGTGCTAGTTCCTCACGGCAGTAGATGTCGGGGTAGTGATTCTGTCCAAACACCATCTCCAGCTGGTCCAGCTGCTTGTGACTGAAGGTGGTGCGATAGCGCCTGCGCGCTGGGGGTGGGTAGGCTCTCCCACACCTGCTGAGGCCCAGGGCCATACTGTCAAATGGGACTTTTCTGACTGGGCTGCCCACATCTGTAGTCGGGATGAGGATGGTTTGAATGTGTGAGGACTTTGAATGGATGCTGCAAAGGCATTCCGTCTGACTTGAATTAAACTGTAAATTCTGGCTGAGTTTCTTTATTATACTCTCTAGTTCAGGTTTCATGATGTAGGCTGGCCAGGCCTATAGGCCTACTTGTGTTTCACTTTCACTTACAGGAAGTCGTCAAAATTTGTAAGGACACATTTCACTGAGGACTGTTCTTCAAAAAAGAGGGATTACATGACCTTATCTTTCCCATCAACCTCAGGCAACCTAATAGCCACAAGGCTTTGCTGACCAAATTCAATCTCGTGAGAAAGAGATACCAGAGATGTGGGGATTTGACCAAAGTTAACAGTGACTAATTAGTCAAATTGGTTGACATAGTTGACTGGCTGTTCACGTTACACTGGATGGTGAACAGACAGAATTAACAGGGAACTGGCCAAAATAGTATTTTATTTGTAACATTTTTGTTGGTATTCTTTCTCAATCTTTTTCATGAAAGTCCAGAAATATAATGGAATTTAATATAAAGTACCTACATTTTTATTAACTAATACTACAGCATCAATTCATACTATTAAAATGTAATTCAGGCAGATATTAATGAAAGGCCTACGACAATGTATAGTTTGTTATTAATATTATAATATCATCATACAACTTTGACTGATACAATTTTGACAACAAATTTTTTGGGGGACTGACCTGTGCTAGAGCTGACAGCGGTAATATCAGAATACACCTCTGCACACTCCTGCTTACTCCCGACACCATCCGCGGGTGACTTTCCCAGGGCCATCTTCACCGGTGTGGTCTGTGATGCTACAGTCAGGAGCGCTTGGCATACATTGAGCTAGCTACCTGTTGCTTTTCCCACCATGTCTAGCTGTCATCACATGCCATTCCCACCCACCTCTACATTTACCTGGCTTTACTTAAGTATCTTTCCGGTTACGAAAGGTCACAGAAGGGCTACAGAATTTATTCAACACAGATGGAAAGTGGCTAAATGCTCACTGAATCACAAGAATTCAAGCATTAAGCTCTTCTATGGAATTGAAGCCATTGAAAACTGTTCATGGAAAATGTCTATCCTGTATCTTAATTTATCATTTATCATTGCAATTGTGCCTATGTCCACTAAGAGGTGACAACCTACAGCGTCTGTCCATGAGAGTGTGCAGGGGAGACTGTGCTCCTTACAGAGTAGTCCCTCCCCAGCACACTATCATGTCCTCTTTCGTCTTGATTTACAGTTTGTTTTAATCGCTATACTATTTTCACAAGTATGTGGTGAATTTTCAAAACTCTTAGTACAAAACTACAAACTGGTAACACTTGTAACACTCAAAACACTTGTAACATTCAAAACCATTCATTGTGCATTCATTTTGTTTGTAGACATCTTTCTTCACACGACCGTTGATCCAAAATATACTGTGAAATATAATGAGTACATTGATTTAATCACCAAAATTCAACATAATATCTTTTCAATTTAGTCATTTTAACAACCAGTTAATCTATTAGCAAAAAATGTAAGATACATGTTTCAATATTGCCCTTTGAATGTAGTATGCTACAGTACTGTATATTACAGTACATTACACTGTTTTCAGATCAGGCAATACACTTGCATTACCCATTAAAATTGACTGAACAACACATTTCCATAATTTGTATCCCATGTGTGATCAAAGGTGTGATCGTTGAAGACATCTTTCACAATGTAATCAAATGAAAGAAATGAAAGAAACAATGTATAGTAGGCTCTAGATTGCATAATGCCTGTCTTGAGCATTTGGCCATAGGTTCTCATCGAAATCTCAGTATACAGTGGGGCAAAAAAGTATTTAGTCAGTCACCAATTGTGCAAGTTCTCCCACTTAAAAAGATGAGAGAGGCCTGTAATTTTCATCATAGGTACACTTCAACTATGACAGACAAAATGAGAAAAAAAATCCAGAAAATCACATTGTAGGATTTCTTATGAATTTATTTGCAAATTATGGTGGAAAATAAGTATTTGGTCAATAACAAAAGTTTATCTCAATACTTTGTTATATACCCTTTGTTGGCAATGACAGAGGTCAAACGTTTTCTGTAAGTCTTCACATTTCAAGGCCACTCCAGGACCTTGAAATGCTTCTTACGAAGCCACTCCTTCGTTGCCCGGGCGGTGTGTTTGGGATCATTGTCATGCTGAAAGACGCAGCCACGTTTCATCTTCAATGCCCTTGTTGATGGAAGGAGGTTTTCACTCAAAATCTCACGATACTGTCGTAGAAAATCACTTCAAATATAACTCTTACAAGAACTTTGTGAACTCAAATAAGATTTTTAATACAAATTGTATCACAATCTGGAATGTCCGCGGAACACACCCCGCGGCACACACACCGCGGAACACCCCCCGCGGAACCCCCCGCGGAACCCCCCTCCCAGAGCCTTAGCTCCTATATTTATACACACATAGCACTATGTCCATCCCTTATGCAAATGAAGTCTCCCTTCTCAAGTCATTCGCCACCACTATCCTCTAGTTCAAGCTTCCCGCTTGTTCACGCCCAATAACGCCCACATCTGCTCTCAGCTAGACTACAATGGTGGCCGGACCCTCCATCCTAGTGTGTCAGCATAATGTGTCAATGTACTCTTTGTTTTGTTTGCCTTTATTGGAATCAGCAGATTCTGTCTTATAAACCTCTGTTTAGAAGCAGCTGACTATGGATCCCTCTATCTTTAGTGTGTCAGCATAATGTGTCAATGTACTCTTTGTTCAGTTTGCCTTTATTGGAATCAGCAGATTCTGTACTATACGCCTTCTTTTTAGAAGGAGCTGACTATGGGTCCTTTTTATCATTAGTGTGTCAGGTCAGCAGACCATGTGTCTCCCCCTTTCATTAATGTGTCCAATTGTCTTAGGCATATTTCTCTAGTATGTGTCTTATTGGAATTGTCAGACTATATGTCTCTTCTACCATTAGCATCCAGTTGCCTTATGTTACTACTACAATCCCCCCTCTGGGGCTATTTAGCCACATAAATGATACAAATAAGACTTTGGGATAGTAAAAGAAAATACCTATGATAAACAAGAAAATACAAAAAATAAAAACAAAGTGAAGCATATAAACCAACTAGACCAAACATCTCCAATGTGAAATAGGAGTAAAAGATCTAATCAGAAACATAAAAAAACAAAAACTAACTAGACCAAACATCTCCAATTGTCATAAGAGTAATAGATCAAATTTGGTATAAAAAATATAAGGATAAAATATTACATATTTGATGAAGCATGAGATATATCTAATTCTGTTGCTTTTTCAATGTTCTTATCTTGAGGTAGATCATTAGAGTTTATCAGAAAGTTTCAAATATCAGTAAAAACTCTCCTGACTGATGTCTCAGATTGCTTTGTTGGCACGGTGGTCTGCTTGGTAAGGGCAGTCGATGTCATCTAGTGGTAGCTACTGTGGTCGTCACAGCAGCCGCCACCCTTGTTGTTGTCACAGGTTCTTCCTGTTCAGGTGCAGGGGTAGGTCTTCACCTTCCACTGGTTCAATCTTGTTCATGATGAGCACCTACTCGTCTTTTTCTTTGATTCATGTCAGGTCACATCCTTTCGGGTCCCAAACGACTTCTCCCTTTGTTTGGTGATCTGTCCATCCACTGAGTGCAATCTCCGATAAGGGTTTGATCCTTATGATTGAGATAGACTTCAGTTCTCCTGCTTCTGTTATACATTGAGGTGGAACATAGATTCTAACCTTGTCAGTCTTTTTGGATTGTTCAGCTGATTCCATTCTTCTCTTCCTGCTCCCACCATACATCTTGATTGTGCATTAGTCTGTTGTTTCTATACTAGCATTCACTGTTGCTTCTAGTATGTCAATGTCATTATTCTTTTGTTGTTCTAACATCAATTGTCTGTAAAGGAGGCCATTCAAAAGTTTAAAAGTCAATTGTGGGGTAATCCCCATTTTCTTCAGCTTGCGGGACTTTTCCTCCTCTTTCTTCACCTGAAGCTCCCTCCTCAGGCCGGACTTAGCTTCCATCTGGAAGGGTTTCAATTTTAGGAAAGAAACGTTCTTATTCTGTTCCTTGTGAGGCCTCTCCTCCTCTTCTGGGTGCATTAGTCGGTGCACTTGTCGTATTTTGGCTTTCACTTCATTTGCTGTTTTCTTGGCTCCTCCCTGGCGTCTCAATCGTTTCCGCTGCTCCTGCTCCCTCCGGGCTCCCTCCTGGTGAATCAGCATCCTCTGTGTCCTCATCTATATGTGGTTGTATCCTTCTCTCTGTTGGGACTCAGCTGCAGTGGTTCAGATGGTACCACGTCTGGCTTCTTTTCACTTGGACGGCCGTTCTTGTTGCTTTGGCCACCTCATAGGGTCCATCTCTCCTCGGTTGATCCCACTTCCTCCGGATCCCTCCAACGTGGACTAGATCTCCTGGTACCACTGAGAGAGGTCCTTCTGGTCCCCTTGGATCATCAGACGCAGAACCTCTCATCCTGGTTCAGGTTTCTGCCTACTTTCTGTGAAGCATTCATACTTAGAGACTTATGGCCTCTGTTCTAAGATTGCACCATACATCCTCTTACTTCCATCACTCATCACACAACAAACAGACATTCCAGCTGAAGCTGGCGAACCCCTCTCCTTCTGGTTTCCTAAACATAAGACTTGGAAAACAACAGACAAAACATAACAGCATTGACAATGTTATGTGTTATGCATAAATATATTCATGCAAACTGAAATCTGAGACCATGACAATTCCCACTCTCTCTTTACCTGACTCTATGCCTCCAGGATACTTTTCTGCTGGACTCCACAAAAATAAAAGCCCTAAAAAGCTTCCTCATGCTTCCACCCAGTCTTCCCCTTTCGGCCACAGGTTCTGAGAGGTGTTCCCAAATCATGTCATTTTTACTTAGTTTCCCATCTACTCCATTTCAACTGATAATCATGTGCATAACCTACAATTAACATTCTCTCTTCTTGAATTAATTCAACACTGTATATGCTTTCATATCAATCCCTTTAACATGTTTGTTTAGAGTATAATATCCTATCATCCATTCTCTTTCACATGATGTATTAAAAATAAAACATGTAGCCTCCAAACTCAACCCAGTATGTCTATAGTGGAATCTAATCTCTCTCTCTTTCTCTCTCTGATTCCACATCCTCTGTCATGGTGTTTTCAAGCTCACCCATTATTCAGCTGGACCTTACTTCTCGTGAGACTTATGCACCCACCAAAGAGAGACATAAAGAACTTTACCACTGCAGTGTTGTAAGAAGTATACCACCAGCCTGGTGTATCTTGATGTACACTCAGTCTCCAGAATGCAGCCCAAGCCCTTCCATTTCTGGCTGTTTTTTCCTGAGGACATACACACTAACACATGGGTTATTTCCTGACAACATTAGCAAGATCACTAAATCTTAAGTTTTAATAATAGCCCTATGTAACCATTCTGCCTCAAATACCTGGCCTCCTGCCACAGAAATATTCAATGATAGTCAAATGATGTTCCCTACATCAACTGCTGTACAATAACATGTAATCAGTCAAATGTCTTCCAGTTGGATTAATATCCAATCCTATCAAAACTAAGTAATAAGTTTCTTAAACTTTTGCTCTAGTGTTCAAAATGCCACCACTTATTCTTTTTACCATATCTTTAGATATGTGAATTGTTCTATTTACTTTTAGAATTGTCCCTATATTTTACACAGCCAGCTATCTTTCCTTTTCTGTGAATTATCTCTATTTTTATACATATTTCTAGAAATAACACCCCTTTACTACCATTACCTTCATTTATAAGTCCCCTAACCCATAACTGCCATTGTTTGATACATACTTAAAACATCCTTAAGTCAATTTATATATCATTTATATCAGTCCCTCCTCAGGAACATATACACAACCTTATGTTCCTCAAAACAAAAATAAATTGACCAAACGAGAAAAAGAGAAATTAAAAAAAAAAAAAAAAATAATAATAATAATAATAATAATAATCATAATAATAATAATAATTGCACATTTGCAATATTACCACTATTTGTAATGTAATGGAAAACGTCCATCCGTTTCATTCTATGCCAATGTTATTGTTGGTCTCTGTCTTCTTCATCCTTGGGTAACATTGCACAACAGAATACCTTTTTATTCCATTATTTTATAAAAGTTTTATCATTACAATTCCAATGATATTATAAAACAAAATAAACAAAAAACCTTATCTAATCCTCTGTAAGTTGTCAACCTCCTTGTCTCAGGAGTATTTTCCAGAGTGGCCCTAGGCCTATTAAATTTAAACAGTGCTATATCTAAATAACTAAACAGTTATTTTGAAATACTTTTCCCAATCCAATATTCAGGATAACAGTCCTTAGTGTTTACTTTAACTCAAATTTGACCTTATCTATTCAATACACAACATCCCTTTAATAATTAACATTTATACTAAACACTTTTATTACCAGTACTATCTATTTTCCCAATAGCCCTTTTGTCTCAGTTTCTCTCATGAGCGGCCTGATAATAAAAAAATCAGTACCCCAATAACCTTAAGTCATTATTCTCCCAACAAATATAACATAATTTCAGCATGTCTTTTTTTTTTTTTTAGATACAGTTCACAGGTCATCAGACACAGTTGTCCCTCACTATTCAGTCGATTAGGGCGGGTATGAGCTCCACACCCACTAGTGGTGATATTCTCTCCCATGCCCTAAAGCATTCTGACGTCACCTTTCATGACAACTCCCTTATTCTACTGGTGATCTCTCAGATGAATTACAGATGATGTAGTTATCAACAAAACCCTTACAGAAACCCACACTCCAATAAACCCTTTAGAAAAACTTTCAACACTTTTTATATGCATAATGAACAAAACACATTTGTGTATTCCCCCAAAGACCATAACCCCAAAGAACTGATAGTTTTACCTATGAACCCATGTTATATCGAAAAATAAAAATTAAAATAAACCTATTCGAATAACTTATTCAATTTAAGGGTACAACTCTTCATAATTTTCCCAGGGACATAATAGATTTTCAAAGTAATTATACAGTTTGAATAGAGTCTGGTGTCTTAAACATTTTATAAGTATATCCCACCTGTTCCAACAATTTCTAGTAAAAGGTGATCAGTCTTTTACAAGAAATTCCTAGGATTCAGGGCATTTTGAGACCATTAATATGTTTCCACTCCCCCTTTCTTTAGGAGCAACTTAAATACATTTTTCAAAAACATGTTCATCCTTTTGCATACCCAATTTGAAACTGAATTGGAAAAAACCCTTCCAATAAACCTACTAATGTATATTCATTCCCAGTACATGGTGCACTTAGTAGTAAATCATAAGCCAATAATCGCAAAGGGACTGGACTCACTCATCCAGAACTCCATGTTTTAGCCTTATCCAGATATTTTTATTTTTAAAGCGGCTGACTTTAATTAACTGCTTTCCACAGTAATGCAGTCTCCAATGACATTGTTGACCAGAGAAGATTAAAAAACCCTTTTTTTTCCCTTATTCTTTCTGGAAAAGAAAGTGTACATATTGTTAATATTCACAACGTTACCTTTTAGTCAGCAAACCAATAATTTTACTTATCCATAGATTTTATTCTAAAGCGTCTTTAACAGTTCCAGAGAATTGTGGTATAGAATGTCTAACAATTAAAATTCCATCGTTATTTTACTAGATGTCAAACGTGATCCAATACTTCTTCTTGACCACATATAAACTGTAATCTCTATGAAACACTCATTGTTCGCTCAGAGACTATACACCGACAAGTAAAAAATTCCATTCTCACTAACCTCAAACCAATTAGTTGTTTGTTATTTTGACAAGGAAATAAACTCTTGTATAGCGGCATTTCCTACTACCGCACTAAGTTCTAGTGTCACCTTACACTAATTTTCCCCATAACCCGCTATATCCATATTCAAAACAGGGAGCTATTTTCTCATTTGTTCTTAGATCTTGTCAATAGTTCTGCCAATCACCCGCACGTCTGCGAGGACTAGAGGAACCACACACACAACCTCATCGCAATGTATTTTCTGATGATAGAATGTTGACATCAGAACGCCTACAAATCGAGCTTCACATTTTGGTCCCATGCGACTATTTATTTATTTATTTTTCCTAAATACTCCCATGTATTTCTACACCTTTTATTTACTATTTTTAGAGCCAATCTCCTTTCCAATTAATAATTCATTTGTCACATCACTTAATTTCTTTTATCGAAGCCTACTCTATACAGTACATACATTATTTCTGAATACTACAGCATCAACTCTACTCTGTCACAGGAGAGCTGCGCGCTCCCTCTCCTGGACGTTCTGCCTACATACACACACAACACATCTTTCCTTCCTAATCTTCTATTTTTACACAGATCTACTCATTTCTTACAACATTATCATTCATCCTTTTATGTTTCATCCGTTCATTCAATCCCTTTGTTTTTACCTCAAAACAACTCAGTCTTTCTTTATTGACTTAATTCACTTCCTTCTACATAAGTCTAGACTTCTACAATATGACGAGACTACTGTCTAATCGGATCAGCTTGTCTTCATATCCTATTCAACCCCCAATACTTATCTTTTCTTCTATTCTTAGAGTAGTATTGTGGCGTGACCTACTGAATTACCAAACCCTGGTAGCTAGACAGAGCGGTTTTTTATTCGCAGGATTTCTTTTGCATTTGAACGCCGCACAATCGGGCCAACGTTTTTCCTGCACCTACTACTTCACCCATACAATCCTCCTTTCAGAGCGGAAACTATGAATATTTATTTAACTACTGATTTATGTTTTGACCGTATAAGTTACTTTTGCAGTTGAACGCCGCACAATCGGGCCAACGTTTTCCTACAACCTACCGATTTATGCTTTGACCGTATAAGTTACTTTTGCAGTTGAACGCCGCACAATCGGGCTAACGTTTTCCTACAACCTACTGTTTTATGCTTTGACTGTATAAGCTACTTTTGCAGTTGAACGTCGCACAATCGGGCTAACGTTTTCCTACAACCTACTGTTTTATGCTTTGACTGTATAAGCTACTTTTGCAGTTGAACGTCGCACAATCGGGCTAACGTTTTCCTACAACATACTGTTTTATGCTTTGACTGTATAAGCTACTTTTGCAGTTGAACGTCGCACAATCGGGCTAACGTTCTCCTGCCTTCTAAATATTTCATCCGTTCAGTCCTTCTTTCAAAGCGGTAACCATGAAATATTAATTTAACTACTAAATATTCACCAACAGACCCTTCTGCCGCGCCGTGAATATCCCACCCAAGCAGACCTCTTCAAAAATGTTCCTTTTTTAAAGAGCGGTATCATGGCTTCCTACATACTTATTTATGCAGCTCTCTCTTTTTAGAGCCGCATCCATAAGTAACCTGTCCAAGCGTTCCTTCTACTAATTTTATTGAAGAGGTATTACAGGATTTTCTACCTACATTATCTGTTTTTACCGTATGGGCTGTCCCACATTATAGCCAGCCATCTCAGCCAGATGGCGCAAACAAGCGCATCATTTAAGCTACACATTCGAACGGTCTGATCTGAACGAGCGCATGCATGCTCACTCTACATCTAACACAAGCAAAGTTCACAGCACCTATTCACTCAGTCTCTATACATGCGCATACATTTACATTTAATACCATTCCCCAAATTACACATACATGCAAATTCATTGAATTTAAAAGTTATTTTGTATTTACTGGTTTCATTTTAGGAAATTTGAAAGAGAGACTTACGTGGCGCTCCTCTCGCTGAGACAGTATCTCTGGAGCAATCTTACACAAACATTTCAACTATTGTAAGAACTTGCTTACCGTCTAGTTGGGCGGCCACCTCTGTTTGTTTAGATTGTCCAAAGAACCCATCATCAGCCAAGAACGTCCCAGTCCCTATCAGCTCCTGGCAAGCTCGCCAATTATGTCGTAGAAAATCACTTCAAATATAACTCTTACAAGAACTTTGTGAACTCAAATAAGATTTTTAATACAAATTGTATCACAATCTGGAATGTCCGCGGAACACACCCCGCGGCACACACACCGCGGAACACCCCCCGCGGAACCCCCCGCGGAACCCCCCTCCCAGAGCCTTAGCTCCTATATTTATACACACATAGCACTATGTCCATCCCTTATGCAAATGAAGTCTCCCTTCTCAAGTCATTCGCCACCACTATCCTCTAGTTCAAGCTTCCCGCTTGTTCACGCCCAATAACGCCCACATCTGCTCTCAGCTAGACTACAATGGTGGCCGGACCCTCCATCCTAGTGTGTCAGCATAATGTGTCAATGTACTCTTTGTTTTGTTTGCCTTTATTGGAATCAGCAGATTCTGTCTTATAAACCTCTGTTTAGAAGCAGCTGACTATGGATCCCTCTATCTTTAGTGTGTCAGCATAATGTGTCAATGTACTCTTTGTTCAGTTTGCCTTTATTGGAATCAGCAGATTCTGTACTATACGCCTTCTTTTTAGAAGGAGCTGACTATGGGTCCTTTTTATCATTAGTGTGTCAGGTCAGCAGACCATGTGTCTCCCCCTTTCATTAATGTGTCCAATTGTCTTAGGCATATTTCTCTAGTATGTGTCTTATTGGAATTGTCAGACTATATGTCTCTTCTACCATTAGCATCCAGTTGCCTTATGTTACTACTACAATACATGGCCCCATTCATTCTTTCCTTTACACGGATCAGTCGTCCTGGTCCCTTTGCAGAAAAACAGCCTCAAGGCATGATGTTTCCACCCCCATGCTTCACAGTAGGTATGGTGTTCTTTGGATGCAACTCAGCATTCTTTGTCCTCCAAACACGACGAGTTGAGTTTTTACCAAAGAGTTATATTTTGGTTTCATCTGACCATATGACATTCTCCCAATCTTCTTCTGTATCATCCAAATGCTCTCTAGCAAACTTCAGACGGGCCTGGACATGTACTGGCTTAAGCAGGGGGACACGTCTAGCACTGCAGGATTTAAGAGGCTCCTCTGTCCTCCACTCGTTACCTGTATTAATGGCACCTGTTTGAACTTGTTATCAGTATAAAAGACACCTGTCCACAACCTCAAACAGTCACACTCCAAACTCCACTATGGCCAAGACCAAAGAGCTGTCAAAGGACACCAGAAACAAAATTGTAGACCTGCACCAGGCTGGGAAGACTGAATCTGCAATAGGTAAGCAGCTTGGTTTGAAGAAATCAACTGTGGGAGCAATTATTAGGAAATGGAAGACATACAAGACCACTGATAATCTCCCTCGATCTGGGGCTCCACGCAAGATCTCACCCCGTGGGGTCAAAATGATCACAAGAACGGTGAGCAAAAATCCCAGAACCACACGGGGGGACCTAGTGAATGACCTGCAGAGAGCTGGGACCAAAGTAACAAAGCCTACCATCAGTAACACACTACGCCGCCAGGGACTCAAATCCTGCAGTGCTAGACGTGTCCCTCTGCTCAAGCCAGCGCATGTCCAGGCCCGTCTGAAGTTTGCCAATGACCATCTGGATGATCCAGAGGAGGGATGGGAGAAGGTCATGTGGTCTGATGAGACAAACATAGAGCTTTTTGGTCTAAACTCCACTCGCCGTGTTTGGAGGAAGAAGGATGAGTACAACCCAAGAACACCATCCCAACCGTGAAGCATGGAGGTGGAAACATCATTCTTTGGGGATGCTTTTCTGCAAAGGGGACAGGACGACTGCACCGTATTGAGGGGAGGATGGATTGGGCCATGTATCACGAGATCTTGGCCAACAACCTCCTTCCCTCAGTAAGAGCATTGAAGATGGGTCATGGCTGGGTTTTCCAGCATGACAACGAGCCGAAACACACAGCCAGGGCAACTAAGGAGTGGCCTAGCCAGTCTCCAGACCTGAACCCAATAGAAAATCTTTGGAGGGAGCTGAAAGTCCGTATTGCCCAGCGACAGCCCCGAAACCTTGAAGGATCTGGAGAAGATCTGTATGGAGGAGTGGGCCAAAATCCCTGCTGCAGTGTGTGCAAACCTGGTCAAGAACTACAGGAAACGTATGATCTCTGTAATTGCAAACAAAGGTTTCTGTACCAAATATTAAGTTCTGCTTTTCTGATGTATCAAATACTTATGTCATGCAATAAAATGCAAATGAATTACTTAAAAATCATACAATGTGATTTTCTAGATTTTTGTTTTAGATTCCGTCTCTCACAGTTGAAGTGTACCTATGATAAAAATTACAGACCTCTACATGCTTTGTAAGTAGGAAAACCTGCAAAATCGGCAGTGTATCCAATACTTGTTCTCCCCACTGTATAGTGATCTGTCATAAACAAAAGCCTTTACCAGATTCCATAAATGAAATTATGTAATGAAGCATATGTGTAACTGTATGAAGCGAAGGTCTTAAGCCATGGTTTTACAAGAAGGATTGAGGATTGTACAACCCAGAATGAAGGGTTTGAAATTATGAAGTGTCTGGTTTTATGTGTTGATGTCTCTTATGACAATAGAAGTATAACCTTCATTTAAGATTAACTCTGAGTGTCCCTGTGTAGAATTTCCATGACACTACCAAGAAATGTATTGGTGAGTTATATTAATTATGCATTGCACTGCATCCATATATTCTGCCAACAATGCCTTAGTGTATGTCATAGAACGTTGAGTCAAATGGAACCTATTTTTAAAACCTCTTATAAAGTTGGTTTTTGGGATGTTATATTTTTGACTGATTTATGATTGTCTGTTTGTTTCATATCTGCAAAGTAGTTAAAATGCTGTCAATTCCACTTTAAACTTTAGGTCACCAGTTGCTTTGTGTGCTAAACCTGAAAGGAGTTTTGCAATGGGAAGTTATTTCTGTACATTTTGATTGGGAAATGCTTCATGGTTGTGTTTGTATTCTTATGATTGGGATCTACTGGATTATTTTGTTTATGGACTGTTAATCCTTTAACATCATGCTGTGTGTGACTGATGTCTTTCCATCGGCCCTATGCAGTGTAGTGTTGCCTGGAGAAGTGGGTATACTCTAATTCTGCCAAAAAGTTCCCAAACGGACTACCCAGTGTGAAAAATCCTATGCTTTCCTGTTTCTTTGAGTTTTCCTATAGATTTTTCAGATTTTCACTCTCAAAATCACTTTTTTTTAAATACAAAAATGTGATCGCTTAAGTCCACAACAATTCTTAAACCACATCAATCTGATTGGGTCAGAACCTGGCTCCCCAGTGGGTGGGCATATGTCCACCCAGGCCCATCCATGTCTACGCCCCTGATGCAAACAGCACGTGATGACAATTGGGCATCACAAATAGCCTACTAACCAACACTTAGAACTAAACTTTTTCAACACCTGGTTTGCATACCCATTGTTGCCTTAGTTAGCATTTACTGGTAGATATCATAAATTGAAACGTCTTTCCTACCATACCGATGTCATTCTTCTGTGAGCTGCTCCATGCCAAAACCAGTTGAGAGCTGCACACTCTTGCTGCCTGCAGATTATATTCTGCAGAAACTAGCCTCTGTGTGCGGCGCGCATGTGAATATATGTCACGTGCTTTGCGATTGTGTAGGCTACTTTGTGCATGATTTCTCTATTGTACTAAATAATTGATCAATCGTATACCTCCACTACACTACTTTAATACGAATCAGAAGGGAGTAAGAAGTGAGTATACGCAATGCCCACTGAAAAATAATCAAATCAAATTTCAAATCAAATGTATTTATATAGCCCTTCTTACATCAGCTGATATCTCAAAGTGCTGTACAGAAACCCAGCCTAAAACCCCAAACAGCAAGCAATGCAGGTGTAGAAGCACGGTGGCTAGGAAAAACTCCCTAGAAAGGCCAAAACCTAGGAAGAAACCTAGAGAGGAACCAGGCTATGAGCTGTGCCGGGTGGAGATTATAACAGAACATGGCCAAGATGTTCAAATGTTCATAAATGACCAGCATGGTCAAATAATAATAATCACAGTAGTTGTCGAGGGTGCAGCAAGTCAGCACCTCAGGAGTAAATGTCAGTTGGCTTTTCATAGCCAATCATTAAGAGTATCTCTACCGCTCCTGCTGTCTCTAGAGAGTTGAAAACAGCAGGTCTGGGACAGGTAGCACGTCCGGTGAACAGGTCAGGGTTCCATAGCCGCAGGCAGAACAGTTGAAACTGGAGCAGCAGCACGGCCAGGTGGACTGGGGACAGCAAGGAGTCATCATGCCAGGTAGTCCTGGGGCATGGTCCTAGGGCTCAGGTTCTCAGAGAGAGAAAGAAAGAGAGAATTAGAGAGAGCATACTTAAATTCACACAGGACACCGGATAAGACAGAAGTACTCCAGATATAACAAACTGACCCTAGCCCCCCGACACAAACTACTGCAGCATAAATGCTGGAGGCTGAGACAGGAGGGGTCAGGAGACACTGTGGCCCCATCCGATCATACCCCCGGACAGGGGCAAACAGGAAGGATATAACCCCACCCACTTTGCCAAAGCACAGCCCCCACACCACTAGAGGGATATCTTCAACCACCAACTTACCATCTTGAGACAAGGCTGAGTATAGCCCACAAAGATCTCCGCCACGGCACAACCCAAGGGGGGGCGCCAACCCAGACAGGCAGATCACGTCAGTGACTCAACCCACTCAAGTGACGCACCCCTCCTAGGGACGGCATGAAAGAGCACTAGTAAGCCAGTGACTCAGCCCCTGTAATAGGGTTAGAGGCAGAGAATCCCAGTGGAGAGAGGGGAACCGGCCAGGCAGAGACAGCAAGGGCGGTTCGTTGCTCCAGAGCCTTTCTGTTCACCTTCACACTCCTGGGCCAGACTACACTCAATCATATGACCCACTGAAGAGATGAGTCTTCAGTAAAGACTTAAAAGTTGAGACCGAGTCTGCGTCTCTCACATGGATAAGCAGACCATTCCATAAAAATTGAGATCTATAGGAGAAAGCCATGCCTCCCGCTGTTTGCTTAGAAATTCTAGGGACAATTAGGAGGCCTGCGTCTTGTGACCGTAGCGTACGTGTAGGTATGTACGGCAGGACCAAATCGGAAAGATAGGTAGGAGCAAGCCCATGTAATGCTTTGTAGGTTAGCAGTAAAACCTTGAAATCAGCCCGTGCCTTAACAGGAAGCCAGTGTAGGGAGGCTAGCACTGGAGTAATATGATCAGATTTTTTGGTTCTAGTCAGGATTCTAGCAGCCGTATTTAGCACTAACTGAAGTTTATTTAGTGCTTTATCCGGGTAGCCGGAAAGTAGAGCATTGCAGTAGTCTAACCTAGAAGTAACAAAAGCATGGATTAATTTTTCTGCATCATTTTTGGACAGAAAGTTTCTGATTTTTGCAATGTTACGTAGATGGAAAAAAGCTGTCCTTGAAACAGTCTTGATATGTTCGTCAAAAGAGAGATCAGGGTCCAGAGTAATGCCGAGGTCCTTCACAGTTTTATTTGAGACGACTTTACAACCATCAAGATTAATTGTCAGATTCAATAGAAGATCTCTTTGTTTCTTGGGACCTAGAACAAGCATCTCTGTTTTGTCCGAGTTTAAAAGTAGAAAGTTTGCAGCCATCCACTTCCTTATGTCTGAAACACAGGCTTCTAGCGAGGGCAATTTTGGGGCTTCACCATGTTTCATTGAAATGTACAGCTGTGTGTCATCCCCATAGCAGTGAAAGTTAACATTATGTTTTCGAATGACATCCCCAAGAGGTAAAATATATAGTGAAAACAATAGTGGTCCTAAAACGTGGGTATAAGTGGGTATATGGTTTATACCTGCGTATACCCTCCACTGACCTTTTGTGTTTTACAAAAAGTGCACTCTCCTACATGAGTGCGCTGGTATTACGGTTGCTGTCCTTTCAGAAACACGAACCTGTCACACACTGAAGGTTCACCATTGCAGAAATATGTCTATAATAGATTAGCCTGTTAAGATATTCATGTTGCAAGAAATAAATGTATATATTTGCCCTGGCGAAGCGGTTTTATGCGCTGACTGAATGGAAGCTGATAATTATGAGTTTTTTACTCAGCTGGTCTCCTGAAGAAATGACAGGTCCTCATTGTACGAGATCGAGTACAAATATATCCCACACCCAGTCAAGACACTCAGTATGTGGTCTCGAGACAGTACTCGAGACCGGTCGTCTCGAGTACTACAACATTGGCTACCAGACAATGAAAGAAAGTTGAAAACCAACAGAACATGAGAGAAATAGGCTACTGGTTTCAATGGCATTTGGAAGTCTTTATAAAAAAAAAACATTTTTGCCAAGGCTACTTTGAAGCAAGGTAAAACATGCTCTCATAATATGTAGTAAAACTATCAGGTTTCAAACAATTAAGTAGCTACACTGAACAAAAATATACACGCAACATGTAAAGTGTTAGTCCCATGTTTCATGAGCTGAAATAAAATATCCCAGAAATGTTCCATAAAGCTTTTTCTCTCAAATTGTGTGCACATTTTTTTTTTTACATCCCTGTTAGTGAGCATTTCTCCTTTGCCAAGATAATCCATCCATCATGATTAAACAGCATTATCATTACACAGGTGCACCTTGTGCTGGGGAAAATAAAAGGCCACTCTAAAATGTGTAGTTTCGTCACACAAACAGATGTCTCAAGTTGAGGAATTGTGCAATTGGCATGCTGACTGCAGGAATGCCTATCAGAGCTGTTGGCAGAATTTGGCAGTTCGTCCAACCAACCTCACAACCGCAGACCACGTGTAACCACGCCAGCCCAGGACCTCCACATCCGGCTTTTTCACCTGCAGGAACATCTGAGACCAGCCACCCGGACAGCTGATGAAACTGTGGGTTTGCACAACCAAAGAATTTCTGCACGCTGTCAGAAACCGCTTCAGGAAAGATCATCTGTGTGCTCGTCGTCCTTACCAGGGTCTTGACCTGAATGTGGTTCGTAACCGACTTCAGTGGACAAATGTTCACCTTCAATGGCCACTGGCACGCTGGAGAAGTGTGCTCTACCAGGATGGATCATGGTTTCAACTCTACTGGACAGATGGCAGACGGAGTGTATGGCGTAGTGTGGACGAGTGGTTAGCTGATGTCAATGTTGTGAACAGAGTGCCCCATGGTGGCGGTGGGGTTATGGTATGGAAAGGCATAAGCTACGGACCACCAACACAGTTGCATTTTATCAATGGCAATTTAAATGCAGAGATGTCGTGCCATTCATCTGCCGTCATCACCTCATGTTTCAGCATGATAATGCACGGCCCCATGTCGCAAGGATCTGGACACAATTCATGGAAGCTGAAAATGTCCCAGTTCTTCCATGACATGCATACTCACCAGACATCACTCACTGAGCATGTTTGGGATACTCTGGATTGCCATGTACGACGCTGTGTTCCAGTTCCCACCAATATCCATCAACTTCGCACAGCCATTGTAGAGGAGTGGGAAAACATTCCACACAGTGTTGCCAACTTATATGTAATATTTAGCAAGTGTTCAGACCACTATAGCGACAGATTTTCAAAAAAGCGACTAGCAACAAATCTAGTGACTTTTTCTGGTGTTATTGTAGACTTTTTGAGTCTCTGACGTGAAAGCACGTATCGTTCTTACTCTTCTCAACGAGCAGCGGGTGCTGCCCGTGGGCCCCACCCCTGTCTCAAAGCACTCACAGGCGGCCCAGTCCTCGCAGCAGTCCCTCCCAGCTGCAGTCAGAGCAGGAGATGCTCACCCCTCCGCGTCCAGACTGCAAATGATTTGCGCATGCGGGAAGCCGCCGCTGGCTGATCCCGCCCTGGCTTAGATTTTGTTTTTAAACAATTAACCTGGATTAGGGCCAGCCAGACTAGTTACCATAATTTTCTCAAATTGCCATTGACAGTTTTTTCTATTATCTCTTTTTGGTCCATTTAGATTGTAGATTGTATGTAAAAAAATGTATGGTTAAAAATGTTCATGTTTTACTGTGACTTGTTGTAGGCTCCATAAGGTTAAAAACCAAACCAAGTTAAGAAAACTAAACTAAAAAACAAAAATAATAATAATACAATTTTAAATTAAATTAAATAAGCAGTGTCTCTTTTCGGTCACTTTTGCCGGTCCCAAGCCCAGATAAAGAAGGAGGGTTGAAATTGTGACAATAAAAAAAACAAGATTCGACAGAAGAAAGTTCATTTGTCGTTCTAAACATATTTAGGGTGTTTTTTACTCACTTTTTGTCTCTCCCACGACGTTATTCCTCTCTCCTACAGCGTCCATCACAATTACATGAACATTGCCAATTATGCAAATTAGGTTATTTAGTGACTTCTAGCGACTTTTAGGACAGCCAATAGCTACTTTCCTTACTGAGGACTTGGCAACACTGATTCCACAGGCCACAATCCACAGCCTGATCTACACTATGCGAAGGTGATGTGTCGTGCTGCACAAGACAAATGGTGGTCACACCAGATACTGACTGGTTTTCTGATCCTTTTTCTAACCAGGCTGGGTGATGTAGAGTCCTCAGAGAGACAAACACGCCAAAGCGCTGCTGGATCTATCTGGACTCCTACAGCTAGAGAAGGACTCCGTGGATAAACTAAACACGCTGTAGGTAACATAAAAGAGGGGGAATTAGAGAAAGGGGAGGGGAGAGACTGGTGGAGATTGTTATTTTAAATTCAGTATGTTTTCCCCATGTTGGGCATGGTTTTTAATCACGTTCCGGCACTTCCACTGTTGGGAAAAGGAGCAAAACCATTAGTGAATAGAAAAGTAGGTGTGTGGTGTCTTTCTGTCTGAAACAGATATCGTCAAAACAACTTTTATGGGTAAGTACTAGTATTATTGTAACTCTTTTCTGTCTTTGCGATGCCTATTTAATGTTTGTGAGGTGGTTGTGCTAAATAGTCACAACATTGGTTGTGCCTGGGTGCACAGGACAGCTGATGTGATGTGATTACTCGTGGTGCCTCTCGGGGTCTGGGCAGCTGAACTGTCGTTCACCCACAGAGCAAAGTGGCCAATACCCCAAGGCACTCTGGGAATTTCCAATAAGTTGTGGAAACCTGAGATGGACCCAGATACCACTGGGACGAAGAGATGAAGCTCTGGGCCAACCCCACAAGACCTCTACCTGCTGGAGTGAAACACACGTACAAAAAAAACGGCATACAAAATGTAGCTCGACATTAAATTACTTCACCAGTGAATAGAGCAGTGGGCCAGCAATGTACATGCATTGGACAGACAAGTGTAGCGTAGGGTGCGACATGCTACTGAAATTTTGCGGGTGAGGAGAACGCTAGGCATGAGGCGCTAGGCATCGTATGACATGCGTTATCTGAATTAGTCCCACAGAATTCTACCTACGGAAGAGCGGCTTCTATGAAGGAACTTTTGAATGTCTTTGAACTTCAGAGAGTTGGTTTAACTAACGTTGGACCGGAGTTATCCCTTTATCATGACTCTGTTCCATTACACAAATTTGCCACCTACAGTTTGAGAGCTAGACCAGAGCTAGCTAACAAGTTTGTGTGTGCAGAGCAGCACCAGATTAAAAAATAAATCACGTTTTACCTTTTTGTAGTTAATATATCCTGTGTGAAACGTGATAACTATAGTATCCTTAACTAACATTGAAAAAGTTAATCCACTGTTTTCTAATGAAAAATCTGTCCCTAATTCTGAATTACGCCTGTAACATCAGTAGCTACAGTAAACTGCACGCTTCGGGCGGAGGGAGATTGGCAGGTAGCCTACACAAATGCTGACAGGCAGGCACTGGAATACGTTTCTGAGTGACAGTGAGGGCTTTGCATAGGCGCTTTGTTGCGTTTTTTGTGGGACTGGAAGAAAATGCCCAGCACGTAAAATTACGTTATTAAGCGGTTCCCATGCTTTTAATTAAAATAATGATTCTGTTCCTGATCAGGATAGATCATTTTCATTCTCAGTTCTGGTTCTGTTCCTCAAAAAAAAAACTTTACAGTTTTTGGTTCTGTTCCCTGAACCTGTTCCAACCCCTGTTCAATCTAGAAGAAAAAGAAACACACACCTATTAAGGCGAGGTGCTGGCTAGCGGAGTAGAAAACTTGAAAATAAGGGAGAGCCGCACACTCTAGGAGCTCAGATGCAAAAATGTAATTACCAATGTTTCGACAGCCAAGCTGTCTTCATCAAGGTATAGTCACGAACACTGCGGGATGACTCGTTTTTATAGTGTCAAAGGACACACAGGTGTCCATAATCATGGCCAAGTGTGGCCTAATATCATTGGTTAATTCTCAAATATTAAAATGGCATACAACAGCATACAAAAAACAAATGGATAGCATACGATCATAGATTCATTTTAGACTACACAAGCTTACAAACAATTACAATGGCAAAGTCACAATAATCACAAGAATAGCTTAAGATCAAAGTCTATGTTGAGACCGAAGGGAGCAAGGGTCCTTAAATTAAAGATCCAGGCAGCCTCTCGTTTTAACAATAAATTATCAAGGTCAACCCCTCTCCTAGGGAGGGTGACATGTTCGATGCCAATATAACGCAGAGACGAAATCGAGTGGTTTGCTTCCAAAAAGTGGGCCGCAACTGGGTAGGTCGAGTTTTTGCACCTAATTGTGCTACGGTGCTCTGAGATACGTACTTTTAATTCGCGCTTTGTTTTACCCACATCATTTTTACCACAAGGACAAGTTATAAGATAAATAACTACCTTAGTGGAGCACGTAATAACACCTTTGATAGGGTTCGATTTCCCTGTTTGTGGGTGTTTGAAGGATCTACATTTATAAGTGCAATTGCATTGAGCACAGCCATTACACTTGTAATTTCCATCCAGTAGGGGCGCAAATAGACGTTGTTCGGGAATATCTTGGGGTGGTAAATCAGAGTGTACCAATTGGTCTCTGAGATTTCTGCCCCGCGAGAATACACCAAGGGAAGGTCCGAAAACACATTACCGAGACTATCATTGGATTTTAGAATGTGCCAATGTTTGTGAACGAATCCCTTAATTTGTTCAGAGCGCTTTGAATAGCGGGTAGTTAGAACGCAAGAATGCGTCTTTTTGCGAGATTGAAAAAGGTCATGTCTCGTTTTGTTTTGAATTTTCTCAATGGCAATATTAATCTGATCATTTTTGTACTCCATCTCCTTGAATTTTCTTTGCGTCTCAGCCATATTTCTGTCGAAATCTGATTGTTTTATTGCAAATTCTTTTGATTCGAACAGAATTGGCTGTAGGGCAAACAATTTTTCAAGGGAAGTGGGTCCAACCCCTGTTCAACCAGTTTGTGCCCAGTGGGTTGGTTCTGCTATTAGATGAAGCACAGTGATACCACAATCTGTTGTATAAATAAACAAAATATCTGACGTTGTATTCCCATTTGAACTTTGCTGTGCTTTAAATGGTTGAAAGCGCAGCGATAGACATTTGGATGACAACTAAACCAAAAATCAGACATTGTTTTTCCATTGGAATTTGGTTGTGCTTTTAGATGGTTGAAAGCATTGTCATCATAACACATTGGAAATTCAACGGTAACTCTATATTTGACACCTAGTGTCATAACACTGTAATGGGAAAGGCACTGCATCTCAGTGCAAGAGGCATCACTACAGTCCCTGGTTTGAATCCAGGCTGAATCACATCTGGCCGTGATTGGGAGTCCCATAGGGTGGTGCACAATTGGCCCAGCACTGTCCGACTTGCCTAGTTAAATAAAATAAATATGTTTGTGCTTTTCTTATAACTAATTTCTGTGTTCTATTCATGTTCTGTTCTAATAACCAATTTCTGTGTTCATGCAAGTGACTGATTTAACGAATCCTCACTTCAGTTGCTGCAATTTGGCAGTACGCCCAGACCTTGTTTTGAGAACGAAAGATATCTGTTTCAAGGTCTCAGCTTAGAGAGAAGAAGCCTCTTGAGGTATTGGTATGTCACATGTTATGAACTAGTATTGGTAGGTCACATGAATGAAACGAAACAGTAATGATTCATTAATTATGCTAAATCATGCAAATATAACTTGTCTGTGTATAGTCGTATATTAGACAACTGCTGGGTCTGCCCAAGGAGAGCTCCTGATTGACATGTTTACTATGGTGCATTGAGTTGGTTGGAACCTCTCCAGCGCGCTGACAATAAACAATGATTCATATTAAGATTGTCTCGTGTGTAAGAATTTCCACAACAACACGTTATGACATGGTCATAACCATATCATAATATGTCATAACAGCTGACATAACTTGCCTGGCGAGTAGGAGTGCTGGGCCAGTAGCTGGAAGGTTGCTGGATCGAATCCCTGAACCTACAAGGTACAAATCTGTCGTTCTGCCCTTGAGCAAGGCAGTTAACACCCAATAATAACTGTTCCCCGGGTGTCGATGACGTGGATGTCGATTAAGGCAGCCCCGCGCACATCTTTGATTCAGAGGGGTTGGGTTAAATCCATTCAGTTGCGGCAACTGGTTAGGTATCCCCTTTCATAACTGGTCATAACACTGCCATGACACATATTTTAAGACCTATTGTGACATAAATGTAATTATTTTATGGCTAGTTATGACACCTGCATAAGAGTGTCAAAACCTACCAGACTAGGATGACTGCAGGAGCAGATTTCAGGAGCAAGACAAGACGCCCTCTTTGTGACTGATGAGTGATGACTGACATAAGGGCATAATAAACGTAATAGGCCTATCTGGCTTATATGATTATGATGGTCATAATGCTTCTTATGATGGTCATAATGTATTTTCTTAGTCCACGTAAAGCGACAGGATGGTTATGGTGCTTCATGAATGTCAAAGTGTATTTTTTCAAATGTATTCAAAATACAATGAAAAAAACATGACTGTTAAGAATGAATTACAACAACAACAAAGGATTTCACTTTAAATCATATTATTTATTCAAATGTGTTTTTTCCCTGGCAATAACTTTCCTTTAGTTTGAAAGTTTGTTTCTGCAGTCTCCCTCAATATCATCACCTCCACGCTTGGATGCAGCAGTCAGCAGATGCTTTACTTTCTCGATGTCACGATTTCCGCCGAAGTCGGCTCCTCTCCTTGTTCGGGCGGCATTCGGCATCGCCGTTCCATTTTTCATATATCCATTTGTTTTTTGTCTTGTCCCATACACACCTCGTTTTCATTCCCTAATCATTCTACATGTATTTAGCCCTCTGTTTCCCATCATGTCTTTGTGTGATATTGTTTGTTTTGGTATTGTTGATTATTGTCTGGCGCTTTACTTTTGTCATGTTCCGTGTTTTTGGCACGTTATTGTTTTTATGTGCTGTATATTTTGGAACGGAATTAAAGTGCGCCTGTTCACTACACTCTGCACTCCTGCACCTGACTTCGCCTCCCGTACACACCATTGACACTCAAAAAAATATAAGTAAAGAACAGAAATCAGAATAGAGTATGCTACAATGCAGTGACACCGCTAAAGAAAGCTGAAAACAAAAATTTCATACAAAATATATTATGGCAATAGAAAAACACTATCACACATTCCCAAATACAATAATTTTCTCAATGTTTTCATAATGTAGCTAAAGCTAGCTATCAACTATTCATGTTGCTAGCTACCATATAGTTAGGGTAGCTAACTGTAGCTATTCAAACACTATCACTGAATATGGTGATATGCAAAACAACTAAATACCAGGATGGCCAACTTTTGAAGAAAGCATGGAGTGAGATTTTGCCTAGCTGTGAGTCTGGGGAAATTGTACTGTTTTAAAGATAATTTCCTGTATTTTTACGTGGCTTAGGCCTAGTACCAGGGTGGGGGGGGGACAGGTCAGGTATATTCAGAATGCTTTGAACATTAAATGAAGACTCAAAATTTGACGACTTTGTTACTTTGAGATTTTGGGGGGATGAAAATTAAAGTATGCAACGACAAAAAATGTAACTTATACTTGAGGTGTTTTGACACTTTATTCAGACAGTACTGAAATTAAAAGGGGAGACAGGCAAATATGAGAAAGTGGCAAGGTCAGTGTGAATGCTCTGCACAGGAAATACTAATATTAATGGTTGATGGCAGTGGGTAACCAAACCATAGATTGCAGTCTCCTAGACTGATTTCAAGGCAAGGACACAAACATTTTGTAATTTTGATGAACACTCTCTTTAAAAAAGGTCTGGAAGAAAATCCTGCTGGCTCTCCAGGAAGGTTGGTCACCCCTGGTCTGTTTCCCAAGTGCTGGTTGTTTGAAAATGGTGTTTGAAAAGCCCTTTGTTAAGAATGAGAATTGTTCAACTGATCAGACTAAATAAAGGAAATTGATCTCCTGAAGACAAGATGAAATAAATCTGCCCCTACACCCTAACCAAATAATTGTTACATTTATTGTGTCCCTTCTAGAATCAAACTTACACTTTTGGGTTCACAATCTGTCTGACAAAATTATTTTTAGTTACAAATCAGGTCACCCTACCAAACTTCCCTGCTAAAACAGACATGGGTCTGTCTGCTGCCTTTTTGTTGTCACAGCCTAAATGCCAATTACCAAACGAGGGGACTAAATAGATTTTAGTACATGCTGTCACAAGGCTGCTTTCTGCGATAAGGACGGGAGTAACAGCAACCTCATTTTGTTGACAACATTGTACTGTGCTGTGCTGCTCTTTTTACAGTTTTATAAACTCAGCGGAGAACGTTCTCTCTCTCCATTCAGCTCCACTCTAATCTTGAGGTGCATTTCTTTAAAACGTGCATCCGAATCCATTGATCCCTTACATACTTGTAACTACACCAATCAAATGATTCAATGTGCCGCGGTTCACAGTGCTGTGGCCAGACAGGCCAACGATAAAAGTTCCACGTGTGATGTTAAATTGCAGTCGCAGATGTTACGATTTCAAAAGATTTGGATCACAGTTGAAAAGTTAACACACTATACAATGGACTTAAAAAAATAAAAGATAAAATTCAATGCATGAGATATAAGGTGAGGCATGTGGGCGTGAGAAGAGGGTCAAATGCGTGTCTCACGACCAATGCGTGAGAGTTGGCAGCTCTGAAACACACCCATGCATTGTAGAAGCAACAACAGTGCATTTGATTCACTATATTGTATACAGTGGTAATTGTACAAACAAATTATAGAAGAGGCCTGTGTATTAAATGTAACAAAAACCCAGGGACAGCTAATAACAACTAGCTAGCTATGGTAGGCTAGCGAGCGCTTAGCGCTGAGTTAGCTAACGTTATTGGTTAGCATGCTACCGTTGGATACACATATATAAAAAGTTACCTTCTAAAATACATATCATTAGCATGGTTCATATGTACTCATCGATTGTAAAAACAATTAAAATAATTAAAAACATTTAAGAACCAAAACGTTTAATGAAAATACATTTAATCCTAGATGCCATCTTGTCTCATTGATTTAGCTAGCATTCGTAAGTTTGGCTACACTCATATGAAGGGGAAAACTTGTCTCACTTGTTTTTTTCACTCGGTCGAAACACTTAAATTATACATCAAAATTACGAGAACTCATCACAGTTTAGATAAACATGTTATCTCTAGATTTCAAACGACGTAACCATTATTATAAATTATTATGAAAACAGGATGAAGAAGGAGACATGGACAATTTACATTTTTCCTCTGGGCTTCCTTCCTGCTTCTCTTCTTCTAACATATGAGGCGTGCGCCTGCAGCTAACGGTTTGAATGTCTCCCTGTAGTGGTAGCGTTGGACTAGTAACCGAAAGGTTGCAAGATCGAATCCCCGAGCTGACATGGTGAAAATCTGTCGTTCTGCCCCCAAAACAAGGCAGTTAACCCACTGTTCCAAGGCCGTCATTGAAAATAAGAATTTGTTCTAACTTGCCTAGTTAAATAAAGGTAAAATAAAATTAAAAATATTAAAGCAAAACCATGAAGGACTACAATAATAATGTTGTGACAACAAACTTTGATTCCAAAATATGGACATTTAAAGAAATTTATCACAGGACATTTTCGTTGTTGTTGTTGTAATAATATAAGCCAGATAGGCCTACCACGTACATGACCATATGTCAGTCGTAAAAGAAGGTGTGTTGTCCTGCTCCTGCATTCGTCCCAGTCATCAGCGACAGAGCATTGGGCTAGGCATGTTTGACATCAATGTGTGTACAATTACAATGGTAATTACAATGGTAATTGTACAGCCTCCAGTATTTATGCTGCAATAGTTTATGTGTCGTGGAACTAGGGGGCTGTTATATCTGGAGTATTTCTCATGTCTTATCTGGTGTCCTCGTGAATTTAAGTATACTCCCTCTAATTCTCTCTCTGCTGTCCCCAGTCCACCTGGTCATGCTGCTGCTCCAGTTTCAACTGTTCTGCCTGCGGCTATGGAACCCTGACATGTTCACTGGACGTGCTACCTTGTCCTGGACCTGCTGTTTTGGACTCTCTAGAGACCGGCTATGAAAAGCCAACTGACATTTACTCCTGAGGTGCTGACCTGTTGACCTACAACCACTGTGATTATTATTATCTGACCCTGCTGGTGATCTATGAACGTTTGAACATCTTGGCCATGTTCTGTTATAATCTCCACCCGGCACAGCCACAAGAGGACTGGCCACCCTTCAGAGCCTGGTTCCTCTCTAGGTTTCTTCGTAGGTTCCTGCCTTTCTAGGGAGTTTTTCCTAGCCACTGTGCTTCTACATCTGCATTGCTTGCTGTTTGGGGTTTTAGGCTGGGTTTCTGTACAGCACTTTGTGACCGACTGATGTAAAAAGGGCTTTATAAATAAATTTGATTGATTGATAATAAAATTGCCAATTTTAGGAAATGTTGTATAACATTCTATTTACAAGTTTTTTTTAACCTTTATTTAACTAGGCAAGTCAGTTAAGAACAAATTCTTATTTTCAATGACGGCCTAGGAACAGTGCCCCTGTTAACTGCCTGTTTAGGGGCAGAACGACAGATTTGTACCTTGTCAGCTCTGGGATTTGAACTTACAACCTTTCGGTTACTAGTCCAACGCTCTAACCACTAGGCTACCCTTCCGCCCCTGGAATAGTTTGCATTGGTAGGATTTATGGGCTTTGACCCTCTTATGTAGGTGTCATAACCAGCCATAAAATATTGCAATATGTCACAACACGTCTAAATATGTCATGACAATGTTATGACAGGTTATGCCAGCTGTAAAGACACTTATGACATGCTAATGACTGTGTCATATCATGTTATGACGCTAGGTGTCAGTGTTACCAATTCAACTAACAGGGCTGTCTGAGTGGGTGAATATAAATTGTAATCTCATTGATCAACGTCTCAACCAAATATTACTCAATTATCAATTTTGCAAAGACGTAATGTGCCCAGTGGGACAGGCCTACACATGCTGGTGCACATGCTGAAAGAAATATACACTGGTACGGTTGTTCAAACAACAGACACACACACATGCATGCACATGTATACACAACCAGGCTGTTCTGTGGTTGCAGTTCTGTTCAGTATGGACTCACAGAGGAAATTCTTCCCTCACAGTTTCCCTGGACTGAACTGGGAGTGACCTGGCAGGCAGAATTGCAGCCCCGATGGAAGGAATGTGACCCAACTCCCCCCTATCCTGCCTGTATGTGTGTGTGTATGTGTCTGTGTATTTGTGTGTGTGTGTGTGTGTGTGTGTGTGTTTGTGAGGAAGAAGAGCTAGGAAGTAAGGAAGAGAGAGAACACTCCACTACAGTGTTATGCAAAATCATGTTTTAACAGTCACTCATGTGCTGTTTTGAACATTCATTCAATAGTTTATAAAGCCCTCTTTCTCTTTTCTCTCCCATGGTGTCAATGGGGGCTCAAAGTCTGCTGGGGCTCTCTGGTGAGTCACAGGTCACATAGTCACTTTGTTGAGGGGACATTCTTAACCCAGATCCCCAGGGGTGGTTTACTTTACACAAACTAGGCCTAACCAGCAGACACCATGGTTATGAACTCCAACAAATAGTGCTCTTTCTGTCAAGTTTGCATGAACATTTGATATACTGTTTGGCAGTGTGATACGCATTGCCCAGTGAAAATGACCCCCCCCCCAGTGCAGAACATATTGCTATTAATGGGCTGTCTGGTGTACTGGTGTATTCCTCCCACATAACTTTCATTTGGGGGCAGTCGGGGGCCATGTGGACAGACAGGTAGACATGCAGGCAGGCAGACATGCAGACCTACACTATGGCCTGGTCCAGAAAGATCCCATATCCCCTACCGCCTAGGCACTTCAATTATTGGTATATGCAATATGGAAACAATTCCAACTAGCCTATCAAAAGCCAGGTAAGGTGAACCTACAACCACATTGCTTTTCATATCCAATCCTTTCAGATCTACGCAAGTGCTTAAGGGTGTAGGGGCTAAGGGTTGTTCCTGCCTGGGGCCGGTGTCTCCCTCAGTGAGGGGTATCAGAGTGCTTTCAGTGAGTGACTTGGAGGAACGCAGGTGGCCCTGGGAGCCAATAAACCGGGCTGCAGGAAAGAGGACACCACCAGGGGAGTCTGGACATGAGAGACATCCAGACAACAGCCCTGTAACCCTGTCCTGCTAACAGCTGAGCCTCAAAACCCCAGCACCGGCAAGCCGCCACATGCCACTCTCGCCTTTCATTTTCGTCCCTTTTTTTAATTTTCCCTCTTTTTCTAATTTCACCCCATTTTTCACTATTACTATCCATCTCGGTCTCATTGTGTGAAAAGAGGACATTTCGGGGATGAGAAAATAACATGGAAAGAGTTTCTAAGTATTCTGAACAAAACTATAAACGCAACAACTTCAAAGATTTTACTGAGTTATATAAGGAAATCAGTCAATTGAAATAAATTCCTTAGGCCCTAATCTATGGATTTCAACTGTGCCGGGCAGATGGCAGACAGCGTGTATGGCGTCGCGTGGGCGAGCGGTTTGCTGATGTCAATGTTGTGAACAGAGTGCCCCATGGTGGCAGTGGGGTTATGGTATGGGCAGGCAGAAGCTACGGACGACAAACACAATTACATTTTATCGATGGCAATTTGAATTTACAGAGATACCATGACGAGATCCTGAGGACCATATTTGTGTCATTCATACGCTGTCATCAGATAACACTTTTTTTCTCACCTAGTCGGCTTGGTGATTCGAACCAACAATCTTTCGGTTACTGGCCCAATGCTCCAGCCCCATCACCTCATGTTTCAGCATGATAATGCACGGCCCATGTTGCAAGGATCTGTACACAATTCCTGGAAGCTGAAAATGTCCCAGTTCTTCCATGGCCTGCATACTCATCAGACATGTCACCCATTGAGCATGTTTGGGATGCTCTGGATCAACGTGTACAACAGCATGTTCCAGTTGCCACCAATATCCAGCAACTTTGCACAGCCATTGAAGAGGAGTGGGACAGCATTCCACAAGCCACAATCAACAGCCTGATCAACTCTATGCGAAGGAGATGTGTTATGCTGCATGAGGCAAATGGTGTTCACACCAAATACTGACTGGTTTTCTGATCCATGCCCCTACTTTTTTTTAAGGTATCTGTGACGAACAGATGCATATCTGTATTCCCAGTCATGTGAAATCCATAGATTATGGCCTAATTAATGTATTTCAATTGACTGATTTCCTTATGAACTGTAACTCAGTAAAATCTTTGAATTTGTTGCATGTTGTGTTTATATTTTTGGTCAGTGTATATGAGAGAGGGAGTGATTGTCACGTTCTGACCTTAGTTCCTTTTTTATGTCTTTATTTTAGTTTGGTCAGGGCGTGAGTTGGTTTGGGCATTCTATGTTGTTTTTTTATGTTTTGGTCTGTATGTTATATTTCTATTTGTTTGGCCTAGTATGGTTCTCAATCAGAGGCAGGTGTCGATCGTTGTCTCTGATTGAGAATCATACTTCGGTAGCCTGTTTTCCCACTATGGGTTGTGGGTAGTTATTTTCAGTTTCAGTGTTTGCACCATACGGGACTTTGTCGGTTTTCATTTATTCTCTTGTTCTTTTTTGTATTTTGTATTCATTCTCGATTAAACGATATTATGGATACGTACCACGCTGCATTTTGGTCCTCCTCTGCTTCCACCAACGAAAGCCGTTACAGAACTACCCACCAACAAAGGACCAAGCAGCGTGGGAACATGGACTCCTGGACATGGGAGGACATTTTGGACGGCAAAGGACCCTGGGCACAGCCGTCCGAAAGAGGAGCTGGAGGCAGCTAGAGCGGAGCGGCGCCACTACGAGGAATTGGCGCGAGGTAACGGGCACGAGAGGCAGCCCAGAATTTTTTTGGGGGGGGAACACGGGTGATTTGTCGGACTCAGGTAGGAGACCTGAGTCAACTCCCCGTGCTTACCGTGGCGAGAGAGTGACTGGGCAGGCACCGTGTTATGCGGTGAAGTGCACGGTGTCCCCAGTGCGCACGCATAGCCCGGTGCGCTACATTGCAGCTCCTCGAATCGGCCGGGCTAGAGTGGGCATCGAGCCAGGAGGGATGATGCCGGCTCAGCGCATCTAGTCTCCAGTGCGTCTCCTCGGCCCGGGGTATACTGCACCAGCCCTACGCACGGTGTCCCCAGTTCGCCAGCACAGCCCAGTGCAGCCTGTTCCAACTCCCCGCACTTGCCGGGCTACAGGGGGGATCCAGCCAGGACGAGTGGTGCTAGCTCTGCGCTCAAGCCCGCCAGTACGCCTCCACGGTCCAGTGCATCCGGTGCCTCGGCCAAGGACAAGGCCTCCTGCATGTCTCCCCAGCCTGGTGAGTTCTGTGCCTGTGCTAAGCACTAACCCTCCTACATGTCTCCCCAGCCTGGTGAGTCCTGTGCCTTCTCCCAGAGCCAGGCCTCCAGTGATAATCCATGGCACGAAGCCTCCAGTGATAATCCATGGCAAGAACCCTCCAGTGATAATCCATGGCAAGAAGCCTCCAGTGATAATCCATGGCACGAAGCCTCCAGTGATAATCCATGGCAAGAAGCCTCCAGTGATAATCCATGGCACGAAGCCTCCAGTGATGATCCATGGCAAGAAGCCTCCAGTGATAATCCATGGCACGAAGCCTCCAGTGATGATCCTTGGCAAGAAGCCTCCAGTGATAATCCATGGCACGAAGCCCCCAGTGATAATCCATGGCAAGAAGCCTCCAGTGAGGATCCATGGCACGAAGCCTCCAGTGATGATCCATGGCACGAAGCCTCCAGTGATAATCCATGGCAAGAAGCCTCCAGTGATAATCCATGGCACGAAGCCTCCAGTGATGATCCATGGCAAGAAGCCTCCAGTGATAATCCATGGCACGAAGCCTCCAGTGATGATCCATGGCACGAAGCCTCCAGTGATGATCCATGGCACGAAGCCTCCAGTGATGATCCATGGCAAAAAGCCTCCAGTGATAATCCATGGCACAAAGCCTCCAGTGATGATCCATGGCACAAAGCCTCCAGTGATAATCCATGGCAAGAAGCCTCCAGTGATGATCCATGGCACGAAGCCTCCAGTGATGATCCATGGCACGAAGCCTCCAGTGATGATCCATGGCACGAAGCCTCCAGTGAGGATCCATGGCATGAAGCCTCCTGTGAGGATCCATGGCACGAAGCCTCCAATGAGGATCCATGGCACGAAGCCTCCGGTGAGGATCCATGGCACGAGGCCTCCAATGAGGGACGCTAGTCCGGAGCCTCCAGCGACGCCCGCTAGTCCGGAGCCTCCAGCGACGCCCTCTAGTCCGGAGCCTCCAGCGTCGCCCTCTAGTCCGGAGCCTCCAGCGACGCCCTCTAGTCCGGAGCCTCCAGTGTCGCCCTCCGGTCCGGAGCAGCCAGAGTTTCCCTCCTGTCCGGAGCAGCGGGAGCCGCCCGTCTGTCCTGAGCTGCCAGAGCCGCCCGTCAGTCAGGAGCTGCCAGAGTCGCCCTTCACTCCGGAGCTGCCAGAGTAGCCCTTCACTCCGGCGCTGCCAGAGTCTCCCGTCTATTCGGGGCCCGCTGCTAGGGTCTCCAATCCGGGGTCGGTGGCGAGGGTCGCCGCTCCTAAGGTGCCACAGACCCTCCCCTATAGGTTCAGGTTTTGCGGCCGGAGTCCGCACCTTTGGGGGGGGGGGGGGGTACTGTCACGTTCTGACCTTAGTTCTGACCTTAGTCTTTATTTTAGTTTGGTCAGGGCGTGAGTTGGGGTGGGCATTCTATGTTGTTTTTCTATGTTGGTCTGTACGTTATATTTCTATGTGTTTGGCCTAGTATGGTTCTCAATCAGAGGCAGGTGTTGATCGTTGTCTCTGATTGAGAATCATACTTAGATAGCCTGTTTTCCCACCATACGGGACTGTGTCGGTTTTCATTTATTCTCTTGTTCTTTTTTGTATTTTGTATTCATTCTCGATTAAACGATATTATGGATACGTACCACGCTGCATTTTGGTCCTCCTCTCCTTCCACCAACGAAAGCCGGTACAGTGATTCAGGAAATAGATTTTGGTTTGGGAAACTCAGCAAGAGAGAGAGCTTTACCATATGCTAAATGAAAACAGGATTAGAAAAAAAACACAGAGAAAAGGTTCTTGTGGGGACTATATATTTTTTTTTAAAGAGCAGTGGCAGGGTAACCATTGGTGAACGGGGAGAGTATCACTCTATTTCCTTCCTCTTTTTTAATTTAAATTCTCCATTCATCAACCACCCTTCATCTCCTTCTCTCCCTCTCCTATGAGAGCAGTTGGCTGGCATGCTCACAGCTCTTTCCTCACTTTTTAATGGGATCTTCCCAATCAAGTTTTTATTGCAGGAAATTTTAGCACACCACATTGCGTGAGCCGGAGGAACGCGCCATTCTTAGCTCCATGCTGTCAAGTGCCAGGGTGCCTTCGCTTGCCAGGAGAGAAGGGGGTGGAGGAGGAGAGGAGGCAGTGGTGTCAGATTGGTGCCAACATTACAGTTCTGGAGGATTTTTCTTTCTTTCTCAACAGTACTGAAGTCAGAGAGAATGCTTGCTGAACCATTGAGCTAAACAAAACAAACATTGCCAGTCACAATAACACAGATGGAAGACGGATAGAATTTTCTTTGTTAGATTCTTGGTAATCTCTCATGGACAGACACATGTAACATAACTGGTATCAAAGACTGGGATGCCGTGACTAACAAGGAACTTGTTCCTGTGTGCAAATTTTTCGTCACTGATCATTTGGACCAATCATCTTTTTTAACACGTCTCCTACCCAGACCTTAATCGAGCATCTGACGCAATTACATGAGATTTTAGTTCTGGGTTAGCTGATAACGTCACAAAATCTATTTGCACGCTTCAATGGGGCAGAAGTCCCTGTGTTGTTGTGATTCTGGATGGCCAGATAGCTAGCAACAATGACAAGAAGCTACCTCGTATCTTGTTATCTCTGCTCTTTTCCTTTTCACCAACCTTCCAGACAGGCTTATCTCTGAAATAAGGTCTGTGGTTTAATTGCAATAATTTGCTGTACTCGCAGCCTCCCCAGTACTGTTCCAGCGGTAACCCTAATGAAGCCGACTTAAGATGAAAGTCAGTGAGTGAAGTTGGGGGAGGTGCATCTGCAACAGCCGAAAGTCAGACACTGTTTCAGGGGTCCCCAATTACATTCAGCCGTGGACCGATTTTTCCTTGAACGGATGGTCAGGGGGGCTGTCCAGAACATAGTTATAAATAATTTGTACATTGCAAATTGACCTCATGAATCCCAAACAGATATTGTATTTGACAAAAATAATAATTTCAAACCTTGATTACATTGGGATATGATCACATGTGCCTCGCTCTTTATGAATTGAAATACTTGGAACAGATTTCCTAAATAAAAATTACTTTGAACTGATTTTCTGGTGATTTTAGTCTTATGGCAACGAAAACTACATAAAAAATATATAAAAAATTTTTTGCTCAGAAAACTTTAAAATCACCCGGCCCGCGGGCTGCCTATTTCCAATAGCAAGGCTCAGATCAACATAGCTGCTATTGTTTATAAATGTCTTTCTTTAAAAATGTCAAAATAAACTTTTCTATACCCGCATATTACGCACTCACAAACTGAACATAATTGGTTAGAAAGAGTTCTCAAAGATCACTTTCATTTATATACTATTGTAAAGTGGTTGTTCCACTGGATATCATAAGGTGAATGCACCAATTTGTAAGTCGCTCTGGATAAGAGCGTCTGCTAAATGACTTAAATGTAATGTAAATGTATATCCCCCGTAGCTATAAAATCAGGGCAAAGTTGTTTCCTGTTTCAGTCACGTCTTTGGCCACAGTCGCATGGGTAAAAAAAAACACAATGCAGGTGATGGCTGCTTGGTGCAGTTGGTGAGAAGCTTGAAGGCGACCTTCAAAAACTGCATGACCTTTGATCACATGATTTTTGTCAAATTCATGTAGTCGCAAGTCGGATGATTTTTATAACCATAATGCAACATACTGAAAGGCGGTGACCATCAACTTCACAAAAGTGAACCGCTTGAACGCGCCCCTATTCTCCCTTAACAACAAGCATTATTTTTAGCTTCTGCACAGACTTCTGTCATTTCCTGTTGGCGGTTCAGACCCTGCACACTTGATTCAGCCCACAAGTATCACAAAGCCTCTGAGCTGAGGCTTTGACGCTAACACCATTCTCGAAACAAAACATGTCCTCTGAGCCCGGAGAATATAATCTCTGATCCTTCACTACCAAAAAAAATCCTATTTTCACCAGGAAAATACCAGCAAGACACCACCTATCACATTCCATTCCATTTGCAATGATCCTGCATCGGTTCGTTTGGTGTAGCCATGTCTGACTTGAGTGAGAAGAAGCACAAGGAATGTGTCTCTTCTTTCGGTCTCTTCTAATTTTCGATCTCTTCTTTCACAGTTCCAGGAACAGAGAGATCTGTACAGACAGAGCATGCATCAGAGGTCTAGAGTGACAAAGAAAGTCTGAGGGGGGGGCAGTAATTCCTCAACTTCTGGCTCTATTCCTAGAATTCCATTTCCCTCAGCACGGCTGCACGTAAAGCATATAAGCCCAACTCCCTGTGTGATAAACGATTGGGCAACATGAACATTGCAGTCCTAAATAACAACAGCACAACACATTTATTAGCGCTTTATAACAGCTTATTTGGTACTTCATAAAAAAAGCTTAGAGCCTAATAAGCTTATGTCGACAAGCCAAATTGACATGAGGCATGAGTCACGACGTCCTTGTGGATGTTTAAGTGGTTAGGGTTAGGGCGTGTTCTGCTTTGCTTACGAATGTGTTTACGTCCTTATTTACTGGTGGACCCCTTAAGGGGTTACATATCATACTCAAACCAACACATTTGAGAGAAGTAACCTTAAACTCACATGAAAACTGTTGAAATAGTGGCCAGTCCTGTAGTGACAGCAGTGTAAGTCACATGACTCCCCTGGGAGGTTGGTTGGGGAGAGGAGGAGAGATGCTGTGGTCAGGCCCTGACCCCTCTCACTGTTCTGGGCTAGAGAACAGAGGATGGAAAGGCTCATGGCCACTCTGTGGTTTCCCTCTCTGATTCATCCTTCTGGGAACAGGCAGTGGGAAAGGAAACCACAGGGAGACTTTCTCTCCTTCGTCTCATTCAGACACTACCTGCCATCCCTGTCTGCCTGTAGTGAAGGCAGGAATCCACCGCTCCTGGCTTCATCTTATGGTTCCCATTAATATTTTGAGTTTGTAGACTGACGTTTGTGTTGTTTAAGTGTTCACACAGCCAATCATCCACAAAGCTGGGCATCTCCACCACACAGCCCCGCCACAGGGCTCTCACTACTCCACCACATAGACCACGTGGTAGCTCCAGCTCAGGGCCCACACTACATCGCAGACCCCTTGCTTTCTCTGGAAAGAGAGATTCAATAGACTGCTGGCATGTTAAGTCTACAGCACAAGAGAGCGAGCGAGGAGGAAGGAATTTGTCAGAAGTCCATAAGCACACGAACGAGATCCTGATTATAAGCATTATAAGTGAGTAGAGCTTCCTGGAGCCTTCAAGACACAGGGAAGCTGGGGGTGAGAGTAAGCAGAGCTCCTGGGCTTGGAGTTTACAGGAAGGCCAGCCAAGCAACAATGATACAGTAGGCTACACTTGGGGAGAGGCAGAGAAAGAGAGTGAGAGGACAAACAATTAAAAAGAGAGCAAGACAGACAGATGGATAAATACAGTTTGTGGTGGGATCATTTGTTCGCATTTTATATGCATATCATATATGCTATGTATGTGACAGTGGGTTAGTGGGCAGCAATCACTTGAGGAAATATATGGAGGTACAGTAGAGAGAGAGGAATAGTGGAAGGACATGCCGGAGAACATTTTCCAGTGTATCTGTCAGAGGGGGAAAAAGAGGTCAGTCCAGATGCTCACTGTTAACATGTGTTCCGGCTTTTCTTCAGAAGACAGGGGAGGTTGAGGGGTGTGGTGTTGATGATGAAGATAGAACGGGGAGATATGAGAGAGAGAGGTGAGGAAGGAGCTAGCTGCGTGCTCCCTCGTTGACTTGGGCATGGGGAGTGAGGGGGAGAAAATCAGATGTTGGTTCCCAGATGTTGGACAGGTGGGAACTTTTTAATGGGGTGGGTGTGAGGAGGTTGGGGGATCACTAAGCCGCACTACATGACCAAAAGCGTGTGGACACCTGCTCGTCGAACATCTCATTCCAAAATCATGGGCATTAATATGGAGTTGGTCCCCCCTTGCTGCTATAACAGCATCCCCTCCTCTGGGGAGGCTTTCCACTAGATGTTGTAACATTTCTGTGGGGACTTGCTCCAATTAAGCCACAAGAGCATTAGTGAGGTCAGGCATTGATGTTGGGTGATTAGGCCTGGCTCGCAGTCGGTGTTCCAATTCATCCCAAAGGTGTTTGATGGGGTTGAGGTCAGGGCTCTCTTCATGCCAGGCAAGTTCTTCCACACCAATCTCGACAAACCATTTCTGTGTGGACCTCGCTTTATGCATGGGGGCATTGTCATGCTGAAACAGGAAAGGTCCTTCCCCAAACTGTTGCCACAAAGTTAAAAGCACAGAATCGTCTAGAATGTCATTGTATGCTACAGTGTTAAGATTTCCCTTCACTGGAACTAAGGGGCCTAGCCCGAACCATGAAAAACAGCCCCAGACCATTATTCCTCCTCCACCAAACTTGGAGTTGGCACTACGCATTGGGGCAGGTAGTGTTCTCCTGGCATCCGCCAAACCCAGATTTGTCCGTTTGACTGCCAGATGGTGAAACGTGATTCATCACTCCAGAGAACGCGTTTCCACTGAACCAGAGTCCAATGGCGGCGAGCTTTACACCACTCCAGGCAATGCTTGGCATTGCGCAATGTGATCTTAGTTTTGCGTGCAGCTGCTGGGCCATGGAAACCTACAATTGAAGTCGGAAGCTTACATACACTTAGGTTGGAGTCATTAAAACTCATTTTTCAACCACTCACAAATTTCTTGTTACCAAACTATAGTTTTGGCAAGTCTCTTAGGACATCTACTTTGTGCATGACACAAGTAATTTTTCCAACAATTGTTTACAGACTTATAATTCACTGTATCACAATTCCAGTGGGTCAGAAGTTTACACACACTAAGTTGACTGTGCCTTTAAACAGCTTGGAAAATTCCAGAAAATTATGTCATGGCTTTAGAAGCTTCTGATAGGCTAATTGACATAATTTTAGTCAATTGGAGGTGTACCTGTGGATGTATTTCAAGGCCTACCATCAAACTTAATGCCTCTTTGCTTGACATCATGGGAAAATCAAAAGAAATCAGCCAAGACCTCAGAAAAAAAGTTGTAGACCTCCACAAGTCGGGTTCATCCTTGGGAGAAGGTACCACGTTCATCTGTACAAACAATAGTATGCAAGTATGAACACCATGGGACCACACAGCCGTCATACTGTTCAGGAAGGAGATGCGTTCTGTCTCCTAGAGATGAACGTACTTTGGTGCGAAAAGTGCAAATCAATCCCAGAACAACAGCAAAGGACCTTGGGAAGATGCTGGAGGAAACAGGTACAAAAGTGTCTATATCCACAGTAAAACAAGTCCTATATCGACATAACCTGAAAGGCCGCTCAGCAAGGAAGAAGCCACTGCTCCAAAACCGCCATAAAAAAGCCAGACTACGGTTTGCAACTGCACATGGGGACAAAGATCGTAGTTTTTGGAGAAATGTCCTCTGGTCTGATGAAACAAAAATAGAACTGTTTGGCCATAATGACCATCGTTACGTTTGGAGAAAAAAGGGGGATGCTTGCAAGCCGAAGAACACCATCCAAACCGTGAAGCACGGGGGTGGCAGCATCATGTTGTGGGGGTGCTTTGCTGCAAGAGGGACTGGTGCACTTCACAAAATAGATGGCATCATGAGGTAGGAAAATGTTGTTGATATAATGAAGCAACATCTCAAGACATCAGTCAGGCAGTTAACGCTTGGTCGCAAATGGGTCTTCCAAATTGACAATGACCCAAGCATACATCCAAAGTTGTGGCGAAATGGCTTAAGGACAACAAAGTCAAGGTATTGGAGTGGCCATCACAAAGCCCTGACCTCAATCCTATAGAACATTTGTGGGCAAAACTGAAAAAGCGTGTGCGAGCAAGGAGGCCTTACAAACCGGTCTCAGATACACCAACTCTGTCAGGAGGAATGGGCCAACCTTCACCCAACTTATTGTGGGAAGCTAGTGGAAGGCTACCCGAAACGTTTGACCCAAGTTAAATAATTTAAAGGCAATGCTACCAAATACTAATTGAGTGTATGTAAACTTCTGACCCACTGGGAATGCGATGAAAGAAATAAAAGCTGAAATAAATAATTCTTTCTACTATTATTCTGACATTTCACATTCTTAAAATAACTGACCTAAGACAGGCAATTTTTACTAGGATTAAATGTCAGGAATTGTGAAAAACTGAGTTTAAATGTATTTGGCTAAGGTGTATGTAAACTTCCGACTTCAATTGTATTTCATGAAGCTCCCGACAAACGGTTCTTGTGCTGACTGCTTCCAGAGGCAGTTTGGAACTCGGTAGTGAGTGTTTCAACCGAGGACAGACAATTTTTACACGCTTCAGCACTCTGCGGTACCGTTCTGTGAGCTTGGGTGGCTTATCACTTCGCGGCTGAGTCATTGTTGCTCCTAGACTTTTCCTCTTCACAATAACAGCACTTACAGTTGGCCAGGTAGCTCTAGCAGGGCAGAAATTTGACGAACTGACTTGTTGGAAAGGTGACATCCTATGACAATGAAAGGCACTGAGCTCTTCAGTAAGGCCATTGTACTGCCAAATGTTTGTCTATAGAGATTGCATTGCTGTGTGCTCGATTTTATACACCTGTCAGCAAAGGGTATGGCTGAAATAGCTGAAACCGCTAATTTGAAGGGATGTCCACATACTTTTGTATATATAGTGTAATTTATTAAATACAGTAGCTTGACTTACTAAAGCATGGTTAAAAAATTAAGAGCATTAGGATTCAATTAGCGGAAAATCAAGACACTAGTCTAGGAGCCAAAGAAAGACAAAGATGTTGAATAACTTTTGCCACTAACAGTTTTTGAAATGAAATATGGATGGATAGGCTACTATCCCTGTAGTCCCTGCACTGTCTTCTATCTCTAGATGACAGTGTGATTCGATAGGCCAGTTGTTCTTGGCTCAGGCCGGGGCTTCAGTTTGGCTTAGAGAGGAGAGGCGCAGCTTCTGGGCCGGCCCTCTCAGCACAGCCACTGGGAGGAGGTGATCTCTGGAGCGGGTGTAAAATACTGTCTGCGGAGTATTTCTGGTATGAAATGGATGGGAGCGTGTGGGAGCGTGTGTGTGTGTGTGTGTGTGTGTGTGTGTGTGTGTGTGTGTGTGTGTGTGTGTGTGTGTGTGTGTGTGTGTGTGTGTGTGTGTGTGTGTGTGTGTGTGTGTGTGTGTGTTTGTGTGTGTGTGTGTGCGTGTGCGCGTGTGCGTGTGTGCGTGCGCCTGGATGAGGTGAGCGGGAGGTCAGCTCACTTCGCCGCCACAGACTTGGCGGCAGTCCAATGCTGGAGATGCAGCGGCAGCTCTCTCCCTTCTCCCTACCGTTCTCTCCTTCCTAGTACTGTCGGCCTGGTTGCGTGCAGATGACATGCGAGAGCCGTTTGGTGTGTATCTGTGTTGAGCGCTGGACTTAGCACTCTGTGCAGGGAGAAACGTTTAGCTTTGAGCTTGATAAGGGAAGGAAATTAAAAACGTAAGTGGTTCAGGAGCGAGTGAGGAGTCGGAGCAACAAAAGGGTGACTCATTATTAAGGTTAATTGGCATTAATGGAAGCATAAGTTCATCTCTCAGAAGCAGAGACCTCAGCGCCATTCTACAAAGTTGATAGGAATGTGTTCTCAAAGACGCTAGACTGGCTAGAGTACCAAAAATATAGGATAGAGATAGTCACACCAGGGCACATAGTTTTTAGGTCACGAAAGGCCAGGGAGTGCAATTTAGAGACATACAGCTAGTCATATTAGCCTGGGTACCAGTCTGTTTAACTAGCCTGGGTACCCGTCTGTTTAGGTAACAGTCCACTCCCTGTACTCCATGTCATTTCCAAACAATGTTGTGACACAAGCTTCTTATCTAATCGAGCTACACAATTGTTTGGCAATGTCACAGAGTATAAGGAGTCAAATGTTAGGTAAACATACTGGCACCTAGGCTATAGTCATATAAACTGGGTATGCCTTTACAGATGAGTCCTCTATCTATCTCTATGGAACTGCCTCAACTCCTATCTGACTACAGTCTCCATCACTGTCCATGTTATTATCATTATTATCAGTACGGCCCAGTATATCACCGGGGCCAAGCTTCCTGCCATCCAGGACCTCTATACCAGGTGGTGTCAGAGGAAGCCCCTAAAAATTGTCAAAGACTCCAACCACCCTAGTCATAGAGTGTTCTCTCTGTCTCCGCACGGCAAGCGGTACCGGAGCGCCAAGTCTAGGTCCAAGAGGCTTCTAAACAGCTTCTACGCCCAAGCCATAAGACTCCTGAACAGCCAATCAAATGGCTACCTAGAATATTTGCACCCCCCCCCCCCCCACACTGCTGCTACTCTCTGTTATTATCTATGCATAGTCACTTTAATAACTCTACCTACATGTACATATTACCTCAATTACCTCGACACCGGTGCCCCAGCAGATTGACTCTGTACCGGTACCCCCTGTATATAGCCCGCTATTGTTATTATTAATTATTCTTCTCTCTTACTTTTTTTGTAGGTATTTTCTTAAAACTGCATTGTTGGTTAAGGGCTTGTAAGTAAACATTTCACTGTAAGGTGTACACCTGTTGTATTCGGCGCATGTGACAAATCAAATGTGATTTTATTTGATTTAACTTCTCCTATAATGCCTAATGTGGTTGGAGAACACATGACAAGGGATCTGAGACCATTCCTCCATACAGAATCTCTCCAGATCCTTCAGACTCTGAGGTCCATGCTTGTGGACTCTCCTCTTCAGCTCATCCCACAGGTTTTCTATGGGGTTTAGGTCAGGGGACTTGGATGGCCATGGCAAAACCTGGATTCTGTGGTCAGTGAACAATTTTTGTGTTGATTTTGAGGTGTGCTTTGGATCATTGTCCTGCTGGAAGATCCAACCACGGCCCAGTTTAAGCTTCCTAGCAGAGGCATTCAGGTTTTGACTCAATATCTGCTGGTTATTGATGGAGTCCATGATACCATGTATCCTAACAAGTTGTCCAGGGCCTTTGGAAGAAAAAAAGCACCACAACATCAAAGATCCACCAGATCCACCAGATTCTCCAGTTGCTTTAGACTTCTTAATTATTGCCCTGATAGTGGAAATGGGCATTTTCAACCGTTGAGCTATTGTCTTATAGCCATTTCCTGATTTGTGCAGCTCAACAACCTTTTGTCGCACATCATTACTATATTCTCGGGTCTTTCCCATGGTGATGAATGACTAACTTGGCCTGTGTGTCACCTCATATTATTACCCCAGTGAAACAGGAAGTCATGGCTTACCACTTAAGTGTTTCCTAATCACTCAGGTGAACTTAAAAACGTAAAATATGAATGGGAATTTACTTCAATTAGATTTTATTCATAAGAATTTCTAGGGGTGCCAATAATTGTGCCACACGTTTCTGAGAAAAATATTGTATTTTTTTCGATCATTTTACTTCAGTTAAAGGTTCGATTTTGTGATTATTTTGAATGAAAGACGAAGAGGATAAAGAAAAAAAAAAAGGTTTTTGCTCATATTTACCAAGGGTGCCAATATTAGTGGAGGGCACTGTATATCTAGGTCGCAGTTGTAAATGAGAACTTGTTCTCAACTAGCCTACCTGGTTAAATAAAGGTGAAATAAAATTAAAATAAAATATGCATCTAAGAAGTAGAAAATAATCACCAAATAATGTCAGTTTACATACATTTTGTTTCACAACTGGGTTATCAAAGTCCTGAAGTGGGTTACCTTCTGTATTTGTACAAATTATGAGCCGCTGACAGGTGAAGGTTGCTGGCCCGATACTTGCTAACATGTGGCTGACTGTTCCATTCATAGGAACGCTCACAGCGAGTGGATGTCTGCATGGTGCTGATGAGGGCCCCCTTGCTGGTCTTCTCTATGCTGCATGTTCGGCTGCAAACTGGACATCTCTCGAACAACTGCAGCATGCAATCTTATGAGGTGGTACTGAATGGGAGGGTCTGTGACAGGGTGATATAATAGACAGCCAAGTGGTAAATTGCATTTTGTTCTAAAGAAAGGAGTTTTTGCTAATGCACTTCACAACCAAAATTACTACTAGTTGTATCTGCTTGGCTGGGGAATTAGCCTACTAGTTAATCAAGCCTTGTATTTTTGATTACAACTTTTCACATAACGCACATTACCTGTTGTTGTTGATGAAGCCGTCTGTGTCATCAGGGCTGTAACTCGAGTCACTATCAGAGGCCTCATGATGGCGAGTCCTTTTCACAGGACTCTGGCAGCAACAGAGGTGTCACTAGGGTATTTAAGTCACATGGCACACCTTTATTCGGAGGTCTTGCCTGACAAGCTTTGAAAATAGCAAAGTGAACAGTGAATGAAATAATTTTTGGAGATCCCTAAACCTAACCTAAACTTAACCCTAACATTAGCCACCTACCAAGAATTCGTTAACATAGAAGTTTAGCAAATTTGTAAACATATAACACGAATTGTAATTCGTAACATATCATACCAAATGGGTGATGGACATCTACAAATTAATACATACCATATGAAATGTAACATACACTACATGGAGTGTCTCGGATGTACATACAGAATACGAAATTCTGAGACCAGGTTGGGTGACGCCGTTACACTATTCAACCAACTGACATGTTTTGCTATGGCCATGGGTTGGGTTTGTTGCTGCTAGTTAGCACACTGGTGTAGTCAGACATGAGATAGCTAATACCAGCCTAAGTGCATGCAATATTTATTTGTGCCCTGAACCAGTACCTGGGCTTAAGGAGATGAGATGCCCTCTGACACCCAGGATCCTTCAATTCAAAGTACTCTCAGTACTCACCAAAATATGGAGTTTTGCAGCAACTATTGTCATTACTGCCGTTACACACTACCTCATTCCAGTAGTGTCTTGGTCCAGCACCGGATTCCACAACTTATTGGAAATTCCCAGAACACCTTGGGGAATTTGTGGCTGAAGGCTGAAGCTTTTAAGGGCCTGAGGCAGGTTTACAAGTGAACTTGATGTTGGCATTGGTATTGTTATAAAAGCAGAGCTTGAGTTTCAGCAGCACATTTGATGGGGACCTGCCTGCAGCAATGTGCTGCTCAGAATCACTGATCCAAAATTCACCTTACATGCCAAATAACCACTCACTATGTGATCAAGATAAGCAAATCTGTGCAGCACCTTGCACAGGGCAATAACATCAAACATGTGGTTGGAGAAGGATTGTGAGAGCTTTGTGCATGTTCAGGTATTATGTAGAGGTCTGTTGGGGTTCTTCAACAAGTTCAAGCTTTTGAGTCACACCCTGCAAGCCTACAGAATGCTTCCCATACTTGCTTGCTCACCCTTTCTCCCTCTGGGCGAGCTTCAATTATTTATAGGTCGGGTAGATAACTGGAAACCGATAACCCACATGCTATTTATACTTTATTTCAAGGAACAAATACTTAACGTTCGGGCCGTGCTTGCGTCTCCAGCCAGCTACTGGTAGGCCCTGGTGGGTAGGCTCAGGCTAGCCCTGGGAGGGTCGGACCAGAAAAGAGCAGCAGCCAGTCCCGGGGAAGGAAGGGGTGGGAGCAGGGATAGAATACAGAGAAGGGGGCGATACACGCAGTGCTCTCCGGCTAAACAGAGTAGACTGGCTCCAAATACTCCTACTGAACCCTGTGTCGCTAGCTAGGCAAACTCAAGTCCAATAGACTCCCCAAACCAAATCCTGCATACCCTCATTTAAGTTAAGGCAAACTTGACTAGACTACAATTAATTGTCTAATTGTGAATTATCCCTTTAAGGTAGATTGAATGGTGAGAGGTAAGAAAATGCAGCACAGTGAGAACGAGATAAAAAGGACGAGAGACCAAAGCACCATTTTGGATTACACTTAACAGTTTTATTTGGAATATTAAGACAATGAAGCATAAGCCAAGCACCAAGTGACAACTACAAGTGTCGCATCATATGGTTCTTTAAAAATGAACAGGTTATACTGGAAAGAAACAACTGTCTGAATGGTGAAGCAGATACACAGAACAACAAAGACTGAAACGTGAACATGATTACGTAATTTACACTCTCCAAATCCTTCCTGACAGCAGTAAAAAAAAAAAAAAAACAGAGAAAAGAAAAGAAAAAAGGGAAAATGGAACAGCGATATTCGTCTGACCCAAGTTTGGTAAGCCTGTGGTGGTGGCCCCAGATTTCAGAGGACTCTTGTGATTGGTCAGAATGAATAAGGCAGTCTGAGAACACAATGGTGCTTTAGAATGACAACCATTAGTCACCATCGCCATGGCACCCACATCCACACAGCAACCAATGTGCACATACAGCATTAAAGTGACAGAGGATTGCAACCATTGTTACAGTACACTCCATTGCATATTAGGGAGAAGAATGAAAAATAATAAACTTTAGTCATACATCATTCTTTTTTTTACCATTTGCATATAGCATTTTTACCCAGCTTTCCTAAAAAATAGGGGGTAAGATGAGAATAAAACGGTATTTTTCCTCTAAGAGCTGAAAGGACGAGCCGTACCAGGGACATCCCGTACTAGATCCAAGCCAGGGGTCATGATGTGGTCAAACATGGACAGCTGGTGATATGACCTGCCTGTCTCAGATTTATAACAAGACCCAGTGGTTTCTTTCCACAAACATTTTATAGTGCAGCTAATAGTGTCTTTCTACCACTGATATAGTTTTTCAAAATAGTAAATTCACGGCATCTTTTTTAAATTATATATATATATATTTATTTTTTTACATACAGAATATACATGTAAACACCTTTCTTTGTTTTCCCATTTCTGGGGCCACAGACAGAGGTGGTGCTGGCAAAATGTGGTCCTTTAGACATCCCTGGTATTAGGCAAGTGTGTATTTCAATGTGGGTTTGTGTGTGTGTGTGTGTGTGTGTGTGTGTGTGAAAATTAGTGCACGTGTTCCAGACATTTTATGCACCACAGGTTAAAAAAAAGGATCTTCAATTTATTCTTAATTATCCAAGGGTGTTTCTTCTACAGGCCATATGGCAAACGTGCTAGTAGTGTAACGGTCACAGATATTTCCCATGGGGAAAACGGGGGTGGAGAATAGATCCTGGAACTAGCCTGACAGCGGGCCTGCCTGAGAATAGGGGGGGAAAGAACCATTGTTCATAGGGGTTCACCCCTCACAGCAGACTCCACATCCGCTCCACCGGACCCCTCTATGTGGCTCTGTCCACACACACACACACACACACACACACACACACCTGTGAGTCTGCAGGTCAACAGAACAGAAATCTGCATGTCCTCCAACATTGCTTATAATGTATGAACACAAATGAAATACTCCAGGACCACCATCTTCTCCTGGCACACCCACATTCACACATCCTCACCACGAACGAATAAACACAAAACGCACACACAATTAAAGTGCCATTACTTCAACAAATCCGTACCCCCCCCCCCCCCCCCCCATTACCACAGCAGGAAACTGGGCATTCAATGGTAGGTTGTGTGACTGGGGTGCTACTCTTTTAATGCCAACTTTAGCCTGGCTCCCAAACAGGGCTGGGGGCTGCAGTAGCATGTGAAAGGGAAGCAGACTGCAACAGGCCCCAAGTCCCCTCCACATTATCCCAGCAGCATTAGCAGGGTGGTGTTGAGGATGTGGTCTGAGAAAGAGAGGCAGGGGGAGAAAACTGTCTCCCTGACGAAGAGTCACACAGCACCCATTAGGAAACAATGGCCCTTTTAGCACCCGGTACATTTAGATCCCGGCGAGATAAATTTTGCCAGTGATTAGCGCCCACGGGTGCCAGTAGGCCGTAGCATGATAGACAGGTGGTAAAGAGTAGGTGTGTGCGAGCGTACGTGGGCAGGAGAGTGAGTTAACAGATAGCCCATACAATATGTCAGGGTGATCGAGAGACGATGTGTACATAGAACATAAAAGTGCACATGCAAGTGACTTATATGCCAACGTATTTCTTTCAAACAGTCCCCCACAGCCCTTAAGTAATGGTCATAGATCTTACAAATGGGCCATTTTAACATGCAATCTTCAAGCTTTCTGAAAAAGTGCGGGGGGAAATGTTGCTGACTCACTGTAGTAAGTTCTCAGATTTTTTTTAGGAGACCAGGTTTAGGAGACGAGAGCGGGTGGGGATATATATATATATATATATAAAAAACATTTAGTTGATTTGATCATTATACTAATTAACCCTTAACAATTAAACACTTTCCTATTCTTCTGCCTTCAAACCATAACACATACCCACACAACACATGACCTTTCATTAGTACACTGTTATTATAGAACAATGAGTTAGTCATTAAAAGCAGTTCAAAGACTGAGGTGTGAGGCGTTCGGGGCTCGTCTCTGTTTCTACCTGGTAACAGCGCATGTCCTGTAGACTTCAGCCAATCAGGCATTATTGGGATATGGGCAATTCTCCACGGTAACTGAATTATGCTGAGACTCACTTGAAAATGTATGCTGAACAAAAACCATTGATTTAACAAACCATACAACTCTATGCACAATGACTACTTTGAAGAATTTACACAGTAAAAAAAAACAACGATGTATTTACTGGAAAAACTGTGCAGATGAAGAAAGGTAACATAATTACGGTATAATCTCCCTCAGTTTTATTCGGTTACCAAACTTTGCATCTGCACAGTTCTTCCTACGAAACATCTTCTGCGGAAATTGTTAAAAGTAGTCCTTGTGCAGAGAGTTATATGGTTTGCTAAATTTTGAAATCAAAGTTTTTGTTTCGTATAAAATCTTGTGTCTCATCTTAATTCGGTTACCATGGAATTGCTGTATCCATCCCAAGCTTTGATTGGCTGCCATTGAAATGTTTGTTAAGTTTTGAAATAAAATTCTGTATTGTCATTTTAAAAAGAGCCCTAGACAACAATACAGGATGTGTGCAACACTGTTGAATAACAGCGCTTTGGTCACAGACACAGATGCACATGAATAAGCTAATCCTACGCATTCATTCCACATTTTATCATTCACGGTCCTTCCTCTCCGATAACCCTCTACACACACCTGATTTGTGTCAGTTAGTTAAAACAAACATCTTCCCTGCAAATCAGAGAGAAGGGATTTGAGAGTTGCCTTTCTAACCAGGATAAAAAGAATCACTGATATCTCAGCGATAATTTGTTTAGAGCTATATTAGTATACATTGTCAGATAATATCTTCATATACATGTTAGCTGTAGGCTTCCTAATTTTTCAAAGTGTTACATAGATTTTATAGACCCTGTGGCTAATCGCGTCTCTATAGGTGAACAGTTCTAAAGCATGTCCAGTGTCGAAGTCCTCCAGGACCTGACGCTGCCATGCCCCACACATCTAGTCACACCTATTAAACCCAAAAAGTTTTATAAGTGAAGCCCACTAATTATTCTAACGGATTGGCAAAATGTTCTTGATTAAGTTCAATTGAAAAATATATCTTTTTTTTATCAAAATGTGCACCAATGAACTTTAGAGCGCAAGCTCGGAGCTCACGCGTCACCCTGTTCTTCATCATTCTTTTTCCTCCTCGCACTCATTTAAAGGACTACATGAATGAGAAGTGCTGCTGGAGTATTCCATGCGCCAGGCTCAAGAGTTCAAAGTAGATTTTTTTTTTTTTTAAAGACCCAGAAAGTATGGATTCAAACAGGAGGCTCTATGAAAGGCACATAGGTTATGCTTTGTTGTATTTCTCTTCCTGATGCCAGCTCTCACAATATGCTGGGTTATTATAGGACATGGCTAGCAGTGACAAAGTGAAGCAGGCCCTTTCCTGGCCATTATGCCGCCCTAGATGAGACCAATAAAAATGGCCGCCCTCCCTTACAATGTTGGCCCGCAATGGAATTTTATGAATGCCCATCCATGTGGTTGGCTTACCGTTTGTAAAACAGGCAGTTGCATTGGCATTATTAGTCCTGATTCCTGTGACTAATTATTTGGGCTATTTAAGCTCTGAATAAGCTACCCCAACTTCATCGGGAGTTATCCTCAGCCTATTTACAAGGAGAATCCATGTGTTCACACAGCGGGAAATGCAGAAGTCTTTCTTGTTTCGCTATGATGCAGCTCATCCAAAAAAACGGATGAATACAAACGTGAAAATCGCTGATTATCATGTAAATTTAGCCTAAGGGGTGAAACTCCCGGACATTAGCTGTGAGTAGCTTGATTTTCCTTTCCAGATATTGTCCATTTTACTTTGACTCGTCCCGTTTTTGGAAATGTTGTTTGTTAACATGTCATACGTCGACGAGCGTTTTTTTTCATGTGATTGTGCGCCATTTAGGTTAGGCTATTTGATCGGAGAAACCTGCATAGAGTAACGTGTCCGTCTCATGCCATTGACATACATTTGATCTCCAGCATGTAGGCTACAGAAAACGCCACTTTCTACGATTGGCTACGCGATTTATGTTGGATACTTTTTTGACTGAACATTGGTGGAGTGCTGCACCGGTGAAGCGCGCTGGGCATGGACAACATTTTGCGCCCCCTGCTTTTGATAAACTGGGTAGGCCTACTGCTTATCACTGGGTGGCATCAGCGCATACCTAAATAGCCCATACGCCTCTGGGTGAGAAATTGTCAATGTTTTTGGGTAGAATTATGTAAGAGATATACATGTTTTTTGAGTAACGTCTTGGTCAGTTTAGTTAGGTTAAGCTGGGTGTACACTACACGATTTTGGCCACAATTTAGCTGTCCCAGACAGGTTTTTGAGACTGAAGACAAAATCTACAAAATCTTGCCTACTTGGGCCGCACGGCTGTCACCGACATGTAGTAACCTAATCTAAATACATTTAATATTTGCGATCCTTCAAAGTAGCCACCCTTTGCCTTGATAACATATTTACACACTCTTGGCATTCGCTCTACCATTGGGCTCAATTGTTGACCTAACAATGGGCCTGAATTATAACAACTTAACCCTGAGGATGGCACAGTGTGACACCATGAAGGCAGAACACAGTACCAGAAACAAACCAGACCAAGTTAAAGTGCCTGCTCTGTTGCCAGTTCGAGCCACTGACAGACGTGAGAAAACAACCAGGACAAATATTGTTAGTATTGTTCCATTATAAGAACCGCACTTCTGTGGCAACACAGTAGTGGTGGGAGCCGATGATTCATGCTTAGAGAAATCACAGTGAGGATATCAAAAAGCCCAGGAGTCGCTGTAACCACACCCACTCCTGAGTATGCCCTGCTCCCTATAGGTGTACGGAAGCAGGATGTAGTAGCAGCACCCTTGGACGTGGCCACGTTCCGCGTTGCCCTTGGGGTGAAGACCTACAGGACAGAACCTCTAAACAGCACCTTTAAAAAAAAATCGTCGGGGTGCGTGTCTGTAGGACAAAACGGGCCCTAACTTACTCGCAGCAGGAGTTGTAGTTGCAGCAACCCCACCCCCAGGAGAGCGATGATTAACATTACACCTGAGGCCTAACGATGCCCGCCAGGCAGTATAGTCGCTTGATCAAGAAAATGGAAAGGGAAGGATAGAAAGCACGAGTGAACTGTACAACATAGCTAGCTAACCATGTGGGCCTAGATAGAGACTGGGGGGGATGAGGGGGGGCATGCAAGCAGCTCATGCTGTGGGATCAGGCAGACACTTGACAGAATGAAAGAGGCGAGAGGGACACAAAGCATGAAGGCTTGTGCTCTCCCTTTCAGAACCTGTTCAACATTAAAAACATGTGTGCTTGCCAGACAGCATTATACTGAATATAATGATACATATGTATCCCCAAGTGATGTAAATGATAACTAAAACAATAACGAGATTAGAGTGAATCTTGGATCGCTCACTTCACCTAACTCCTTGTTTCTCCAGTTACCCCTCCTTGCCTGACTGAGTAGCGCTATGTTCATTCAGTATGGCCTCTCCTGATTGGCAGGGATTTTTCTGTTTCAACTCCGTCCGCGGCGCACAGGCCGCCAGATACCGCCCTCTATTTGACCTTGAGTGGCGGCTCCCTCTCCAGCCAGCGCACGCGCACTTTCTGTTTGTAGTGATACTCCTTGAGGAAGTCCTGCAGGGCCGGGGGCAGCGGCAGGGCGCCGATGCCGTCGTACGTGGTCCGGCGGCAGATGGCAGCGCGGGCTAGGTGCTGCAAGCCGAAGGGGAAGGTCCGGTGGAGAGCTGCCGTGAGCAGCGGCTCAAAGAACATGCAGGCACTGGGGTCCTTGTAGTGCTCCAGTAGGCCCGTGACGGTGGACGAGTGGAACACGCAGGGGTCGTGGGCGTCGAAGCTGAAGTTGTGGTTCCACTGCTCGATGCGGGCGTGCAGCGATCGGTTGTAGCGACGGAAGCTGACCGAGAACAGGTAGTCCTCCTGGGCCGAGTCGCGCAACAGGAAGGTGCCCTCGGGCCGGCCATCCAGCAGAGCCTCTGCCTCGTAGCGGTCCATCACGCCCCAGTAGCAGGGCAGCGCAGTGATCTGAAGCAGGTCCGGTACCAGGCAGTGGATGTAGTCGATCTGGGTGTGCACCTTCCAGGGCCCAGACTGGTTGCGGCTCAGATGGCCATCCCCGGACGTGTGGCGTTGCTTAGGCCTCCGGGCCTGCAGGCAAAGGGTGGTGGAGTCCTCCTCCGAGTCGCAGTCAGCCAGCTGGGCTGTAGCCCCTCCGAGCACCTGCACCGACGAGCACGATGACCCAGCCGCCCCTCCTGAGCAGCTGGCTGTCGTGCCCTCCCCAGAGGCCTCTGCAATGCCGGGGGCCATCTTTGGTCCCAGTTTGTACAGAGAGGAGCACTGCGCCAAGGCCTCCAGGGTGTGGATCTGGGCGTTGGGTGGGGGGTCCACTCCCTCCTCAATGCTGAGCCTGCGGCGTTCGCGCAGACGCTCCTCCTCGTCCTCGGGGGAGGGGTGGACCGGGTCAAAGGCGTCTAGCAGAGCCGTGGAGGAATGCGGGCTGACGGGCGCTGTGTGCTGCTTGATCAGGTGCCACTTGTTGGCCAGGTCCGAGCCCTGGGGGAAGGGACAGGTCTCCAGCATCAGCTCTGTCAGGTGGATCTTGCGCTTGGAGATGGTGGGGGTTTGGAAGGAGGAGAGCGAGCGGCGGCGGGGGGAAAGGGGGAGACACAGGCCCACTGTGTCGCTAAGCCGCTGGCGCAGGGAGCGGGTGCTCAGACTACGCCCCCCGTCTCCAGAGTCATCCATCTCCTGGATGGAGTTGACCCCGTAGCGACGCTCCTTTCGCCCAGCGGCACCGCGCGTGCGCCCCGACCGCCTGTCTGTATCCATGGAGCTCTGGGTCTTAGTGGAACATGAGTGTTTTTTCTTGCCCCCCCAAGGTGCATGGCGCGAGTACGAGTCTCTCCGGCCTATAGGGACTCCCCCAGGAACCCCCCTCGCTTCCTCATTGTCTTTTCTGTCTGTGGTTCTCTCTACCATCTGGGGGATGTCTGACACACAGTTGTGACGTCGCCCTCCAGTAACCCCGGGAAGCGGCAAGAGGCTTCGGGAAAGGCTGGAGGCCCGAGATACCTGGGCCTCGCCTGAAGTGCCTCCCCGTCCCAGGTCCGCCACACAGTTCATACCGTCCTCTTCCACCACGCTGTTCTCTGTACTGGGTCCCGCACTGTCGCTGTGGAAGAGGGTCTGGCATCGGCTCCTCAGGTTGCTCCACATCTTGCCCACTTTTTCCATGGATAGTGACCAAGCCCTGCCAGACATGAACACATATCAGATTAGACCAATCGTAGGGTACAGGAATCTCACACAATACATGACCTACATTACTAAACAATAAATGACCTACATTACTAAACAATACATGACCTACATTAACAATTGCAGAATGAAACCCCTTAACATTTTGTTAGGCCTAGACAATGTAGTAATTCTGCAAATTCAAAATGGTAGTGATCCTATTGATCATCGCGCGTACCCCTGCAATGCCGTCTGGGGTACGGCAAATAAAAATGTTTTCAAACAGTCCATTTATATTTTAAAACAGGGGTATACATTTGGGCGAGTTTTTTTGTTGTTGCCTGAATAGCCTCGTTTCACTGCCAAAAATAAAATGAAACCATCTAGTGTTCAACGAAATAACAACACAATGTCAAATACAGGTAGCCTAGTCAAATAACTAACATCCAATCACATTAACCGTTACTCTCTCGCGGGAATTCCACTCATGGTCCGTATGTAGCCAAACGTAGCTGCTGCTCATGTTGCCATCTGTACTGATGGCGCAAAAGCCATGACAGGGAGACATAGTGGAGTGGTAACGCGTGCAAGCAGTTGCTCCCGACACCACTTGGGTACACTGCAGCATCCACCGAGAGGCTCTTGCTGCCGAGGGAATGTCTGACAGCTTGAAAGACGTTTTGGACACTAAAGTGAAAATGGTTAACTTTGTTAAAGCAAAGCCCCTGAACTCTCGTGTATTTTCTGGACTATGCAATGATATGTAACGCTTTTATAACATACAGAAGTGGGCTGGTTATCAAGGGGCAAAGTATTGACACGTTGTATTAAAATTGAGAGCTTAAAGTTTTCTTTACTAACCATAAATTTCCCTTGTCTGACAGTTTGCATGATGAGTTTCTCACACGACTGGCCTGTCTGGGTGATGTTTTTTCTCTCCTGAATGATCTGAATCTAGGATTACAGGGACTCTCCTCAACTATATTCAATGTGCGGGACAAAATTGAGGATATGATTAAGAAGTTGGAGCTCTTCTCTGTCTGCATTAACAAGGACAACACAGGTCTTTCCATCATTGTATAATTTTGTGTGTGCAAATGAACTCAACCTTACAGACAATGTCAAATGTGATATAGCGAAACACCCGTGTGAGTTGGGTGTGCAATTACCCAGGTACTTTCCCGAACCGGATGACACAAACAACTGGATTCATTATCCCTTCAATGCCTTGCCTCCAGTCCACTAACCGATATCTGAACAAGAGAGCTTCATCGAAATTGCAACAAGCGGTTCTGTGAAAATTGAATTTAATCAGAAGCCACTGCCAGATTTCTGGATTGGGCTGCCCTCAGAGTATCCTGCCTTGGCAAATCGCACTGTTAAGACACTGATGCCCTTTGCAACCACGTACCTATGTGAGAGTGGATTCTCAGCCCTCACTAGCATGAAAACTAAATACAGGCACACACTGTGTGTGGAAAATGATTTAAGACTCTCTCCAATACAACCCAACATTGCAGAGTTGTGTGCATCCTTTCAAGCACACCCTTCTCATTTACCTGTGATGAGTTATTCACAATTTTCAATGAACAAATAAGGTTTTATATATAAGATGGTTAAATAATGAGCAAAATTATTGATTATTATATTATTATTATTTGTGCCCTGGTCCTATAAGAGCTCTGTCACTTCCCAGGAGCCGGGTTGTGACAAAAACTCATACTCATTCTTATGTTTAATAAATGTATTGTATTGTGTGTGTGTGGCAGGCTTACAATGATGGTAAAAAACAAAATTTGAGTGCGCTGACCCTGATGCTAGAGGGGGTACACAGCTGGAGGTTGAATGTTTGAAGGGGTACGGGAATATAAAAAGTTTGGGAACCACTGCTCTAGACAAAAGCCGGGCGTGGGGGGGAAATTGGGTGATTCTTGTGTGAGTGAGAGCGAGTGAGCGAGTGATTGAGGGGGGGGGGTAGTTGGAGTGTTACGGTGAGTGAGGAGTTGCCAGGCAAACATACAGAGACAAGGCCATGGCTATAAATGAACCCAGGGATCTGCCTTCTCCAAGCTGATCTGCTGGTATGTACTGTATTACAGAGCCAGTCTGGACCTGACCAAGAACTTTCCCTGTCACAACAGTGTAGACAGCAGACAGAAAGCCAGCCCACATATGCACACTGATTAATTGGTTTGTGTGTGTGTGTGTGTTATACTAGGTTCTTGAGAGCAGTGACCCCAAACTGCCTTCAAAATAGCTTGCTTCTCCAAGATCGTGTTTAGGCTAATAGCCTCAACTTGTGGCAGGCAGCTCTCTCCCCTCCTTACCAAAGGTAATGGATCTGTTTAACACTGCATTTCCTTCCAACTGAACCCATTAATTGACTTCAAACCTCTAGTAGTGGGAGATCTCATTTGCTCTCCAAACTGCCATGTTGTACTCCCTGGCTCCCTCCTGCATTGGCAGAGATAACATAGTTGCCCCAGTTACATAACATAGTTGGCCCAGTTAGATGAGCCAAGCAGAGCAGGCTCTACAGTCTGTACTAGCATCAATAACTAGGCCTTGCTGGCTACAACAGTGAAATACACAGGCAGAGTGGAACCTGTTTCAATAGACATACAGGGATTTTGCACGGTCAGCTGCAACTGAGTTAAAGGGCAACTTACTTTTAATCCTACCTTGTGATGTCACCTAATACATTTTTTAGGACCTTATCTTTTAAACCTTAAAAACAAAACATTAGGAACACTTGCTCTTTCTATAATCCATTGATGTCACCTGTTAAATCCACTTCAAATAAGTGTAGATGAAGGGGAGACAGGTTGAGACATCGATTGTGTGTGTGCGCCATTCAGAGGGTGTAAGGGCAAGACAAAATATTTAGGTGCCTTTGAACGGGGTATGGTAGTAGGTGCCAGATGCACCAATTTGAGTGTGTCAAGAACTGCAACGCTGCTGTGTTTTTCACGCTCAACAGTTTCCCTGTGTGTATCAAGAATGGTCCACCACCCAAAGGACATCTAGCCAACTTGACACAACTGTGGGAAGCATTAGAGTCAACGTGGGCCAGCATCCCTGTGGAAAGCTTGACACCTTGTAGAGTCCATCGGCCGATGAACTGACGCTGTTCTGATGGAAAAAGGGGGTGCAACTCAATATTAGGAAGGTATTCCTAATGTTTTGTACACTCAGTGTATGTAGCCACCTGTATTGTGCTGGAGATAATGAATATTAAGATGCCCGACGAATCAGAGCCAGACTCAGCACACGACTGATTACAATGATTAACCAAGGCCTATCCTCCCCTGGCCTAGAGCAGCCAATGACTGACTAACACAACTCATGGCATTCAGACTGAGCTAGAATCAGAGGAATTCTCTTAATAACATCTTCTTCTTTTTTTACCAAGGACTTTCTTTAAAATTGTACCTTTATTTAACCAGGCTAGTCATTGAGAACACATTCTCTTTTACAATAACCAACGGACCAAGATGGAACACATCATGCACCCAAGTCGCGTGGGCATGACAAAATGACTGCATACGTCACGTATTCTAAAGACAGAGGCACGAGACATGACTAATATGTCACGTTTGGTAGAAGATGCAGCGAACATCACTCTCGTGATATATGCACGTGACAGAAGTGGTGGGCACAAATACCGGTATCCTTAATACATTATGACGTTGATCGCTATATCCCTCTTAATGCCAAAATAATTGTTGCATTCGACAAAACATAAACATTCAACACACCCACATCCGAGTGGGGAGAGAGCTAACAGTGGACATTGTGTAATGAGCATAGGCCTAATTCTGCATTTAGACGAGGGACGCAAACACCGTCATACCAGCTGGCATAGCGGGCCAAGAAAGAAAGAAAGATGGCAACGGTAACGACAAAAGCACGACGGTGTGCGTTGCTATGGTGATTTCAGTAAACAAACAGTGCAAATCGAAATGCGGTTGAACTTCAAAGCTACGGCAGACGGCAAAAGTTGAAATATTTTAACTCAAGCGGCAAGTCCCGTCTACCGTGGCGGTTGACAGCATTCACCGCCAGCCTCAACAGCATTTACCGTCGTGTGCTCATTGTAAACAATGACATCCGGTTTGCTGTCTAACTCGTACCATCTAAGCCAGTGCTTCCCAAACTGTGGGTCGCGGGACGACATTGTCAAAATACGTAAACAAACCAAATTGAATGCATGTAGAAAAGATAACAGACCTATACATTTTTCAATAATAGCCAATAATATTTCAGAATTTTAAATCAACAAAATAAAAGCTAGAAAATCAGGCCCCCATTGATTGTTATAAGAATTGACCATAAGAACACGGCATTAGCCATATCAAAATGCGTAGAATGGCAGGAAATTAGTTTAAAAACGCCACAATTTTTATTTCAGCTCCTTGGTAGGATGTGCGGAATTGCAGGAGATTAGCTTTGAAAATGAAAAATTTCTCTCCGCTGTCAAGATATTTTTTTTACTTATTCTTTGGTCTGTATGTTTTTTCACCGCTCAACCCTTATGCTGGTCACGACTCAAGACACCTCAAAACTGGTGGGTCACGAAGCGAAAAAGTTTGGGAACCCCTGATCTAAACTTAGCATAACTCATAAGGTTGCTCATGGTAGGCTAAAGTGCTTCAGTTCGGCTGTCGGCTAGCCTAACCGAACGAGTGTGCTCGCATGCTCCCTGCTTGTCGAACATCTCATTCCAAAATCATGGGCATTAAAATGGAGTTGGTCTCCCCTTTACTGCTGTAACAGCCTTCACTCTTATGGGAAGGCTTTCCACTAGATGTTGGAACATTTATAATAATGTCTTCATATCTCAATCTTTGTCATATGGTTAATCAAACTGCTATCCAAATCTAAATGAAGATCATACAAACCCAAGAAGTAACTTCTATTGCCATTGCAACTATGTAAAAATACCCTACATAAAGCCTACAAATAAAAACATTGCAGCCTGTAGGTAGAACATATCCTGATAAAAATAAATATCCAATAAATCACTGACTACACATGGCATGTCTGCAACAAACTTGAAACATTGTATCAACTATTAACTTTGGTCAGAAGCTTGAGCTAGCGAACTTGCAACATTGTATAAAATATTCTGGTTCCTCAAGAGCTTCCCGCCCCAGTGAGCTCTGGACAGACACAGGCTATTTGTGCAAGGGATAAGAAGCAGTGCTTGACTTGGGCAGGAGCTCACTGGACCCGAGTACCGACACCTCAAATTTTCTAGTGCTTAAGCTCCTGTTCCTCTTATAGAATACTAGCTCAAAAGCATTGTGGAGCTATTGCACCTAAATAAACAGTACCAGTACCTAAAATGAGCACCGAAACCTATTTCAATCCAAGTCAAGCACTGGTAAGAAGTAATCAGGTAGGCCTATTTTATGACGTTTCCACTGGATCCGAGCATTACATTTTTTCCTTTCACATTGAGTGGTTATCGAAAGGGAGAGAGCTGGAAAGATTTTTTAAATACACTGAGGAACTATAGTCACTCTATTGATGTAAAAACAGACTTTGTTTGCTTACTGTTTGAGGTGAAGAAAACATTACTTTGAAAAGCTCCACAGCTCATTAGTGGTGTTGCGTTAAGCCAATCAGAAATACTATCAGATCCCCAAAGGGGCAAATTTATATGCCTTCATTTGCGCGCAGGCCAGGTAGTCTATAGACCTACTTCTAAGTGTAATCAGGTGTGCGGCCTTACTCAACATTGACAGGAGCACTCCAAACAAAACACAATGACTAAATTGAATTGACAGAACTAAATAGAATGAAATTAACCAAAACTTGTTTCTCACAAGTGTTGCATAGGTTGTGTGCCATGCAAACAATGTCCAGTCCGACAATGAAAACAGTAAAATAAAAAAAATAACATTGAATTCATTAACAGAAATTACCGTAACCAAAAAAACATAGATCAGAAATTAAAGGAATTAACAGTAAAATGTTCTACTGGTGATATAAACAGTGCCTTCGGAAAGTATTCAGACCCCTTGACCTTTTCCACATTTTATTAGTCTTAATCTAAAACGGACTAAATAAAAACATTAACAGGCAATCTACACACAATACCCATAATGACAAAGTGAAAACCAAATTTCTTGAAATGTATAAAAAAATATATTAAATTAAGTATTCAGACCCTTTGCTATGAGACTGGAAATGGAGTTCAGGTGCATTCTGTTTCCATTGATCATCTTTGAAAAGTTTCTACAACTTCATTGTAGTCCACCTGTGGTAAATTCAATTGATTGGACATGATTTGGAAAGGCACACACCTGTTTATATAAGGTTCTACAGTTGACAGTGCATGTCAGAGCAAAAACTAAGCCATGAGGTGGAAAGAATTGTCCGTAGAGCTCTGAGACAGGATTGTGTCGAGGCACAGATCTGGGTAAGGGTACCAAAACATTTCTGCAGCATTGAAGGTCCCCAAGAACAAAGTTGGTTCCTTGCTTCAATCATTCTTAAATGGAATGGAACCACCAAGACCCTTCCTACAGCTGGCCGCCCGGCCAAACTGAGCAATCGAGGGAGAAAAGAACCCGATGGTCGCTCTGTCAGAGCTCCTCTGTGGAGATGGGATAACCTTCCAGAAGGACAACCATCTCTGCAGCACTCCACCAATCAGGCCTTTATGGTAGTGGCCAGACGGAAGCCACTCCTCAGTAAAATGCTCACGACAGCCCGCTTGGAGTTTACCAAAAGGTACATAAAGACTCCTCAGACAATGAGGAAACCAAGATTAAAACTCTTTGGCCTGAATGCCAAGCGTCACGTCTGGATGAAACCTGGCAACATCCATAGGGTAAAGCATGGTGGTGGCAGCATCATGCTGTGGGGATGTTTTACAGCAGCAGGGACTGGGAAACTACTCAGGATCAAAGCAAAAATGAACGGAGCAAAGTACAGAGAGATCCTTAATGAAAAGTTGCTCCCGAGTGCTCAGGACCTCAGACTGGGTGAAGGTTCACCTACCAACAAGACAACAACCCTAAGCACACAGCCAAAACAACGCAGGAGTGACTTCGGGACAAGTCTCAATGTCCTTGAGTGGCCCAGCCAGAGCCCGAACTTGAACCCGATCAAACATCTCTGGAGAGACTTGAAAAGCCCTGTGCATCAACACTCCCCATCCAACCTGACAGAGCTTGAGAGGATCTGCAGAGAAGAATGGGTGAATCTCCCAAAATACAGGTGTGCCAAGCTTGTAGCTTCATAACCAAGAAGACTCGAGGCTGTAATCACTGTCAAAGGTGCTTCAACAAAGTACTGAGTAAAAGGTCTTAATACTTTCTTTTGGCAAACATTTTTAATACCTGTTTTTGCATTGTCATTATTGGGTATTGTGTGTAGATTGATAAGATTTTTTATTTATAAAAAGAAAAGAAAAATCCATTTCAGAATAAGGCTGTAACCTAACAAAATGCGGAAAAAGTCAAGGGGTCTAGATACTTTCCGAAGGCACTGTATGTAATGGGGAATTGATATACACTAACAATCAAACGCACACAATAAAGTTATGAAACAATGTGCACAAACTGGCGGGAGAGAGAACATTCTGGAGAAAGAAGTGCATTTTGCATCTGGGCACTGCACGGTCATTCCGACGTCTGCATTGGCCATGCAGCATTTACGGAGATACGGCCTCTGCAGAAGTCAGGGCATTCATACTTCTTGCGCTTTGTGGAGCACAGTACAGAGCTGTTGTGAAGGAAGTTGTCAAGAAAGTGAGTTTGTGTTTATACAGGATGTACCGTCCCGACGTGCCCTCACCAATCATGGCAATGCGGAGCTCTAGAGCCCTCCGTATTGTTACATTTGGGAGGTGCATGGCGATGCGGTACAGAGCTCGATTTGGCTTTTAGTCTTTGCTTCTGCAATGGATTAGTTCACATAGATGGGCGCAAATGTATACAGTATATATTTTTGCCACTACACAACTAAAAAAAATCTCATGCTGATGAGTATTTCTGCCTGTAATACAGCCCTTTTGTGGGGGAAAACTCATTCTGATTGGCTGGGCCTGGCTCCCCAGTGGGTGGGCCTGGCTCCCCAGTGGGTGGGCCTATTCCATCCAAGGCCCACTCATAGAAGCACCCCTGCAGACATGTAATCCATAGATTAGGGCCTCGTGAATTGATTTCCATTGACTGATTTCCTTATATGAACTGTAACTCAGTAAAATCGTAGAAAATCTCACAAGTGGCGTTTATATTTTTGTACAGTATATATCTGACACCCGTTACCTCTCATTCACAGGAGTCCATCTCAATAAACCTGGGCGTACCTGGAACTAACACTACTCTCATTGTCCGAGAGTCAGAGCATGCATTCGGCTTCAAGGATAAGGATTCTAGGACACAAATACTCAGTTCTTTGTGTGCACTGTGAACCAGTAGTTTTAACCTTGATAAAAATGAAACCTAATTCTGGGACTTCTCAGCGTGCAGTAATTTAGATTAGATTGAACTACACCACAAGTAGAAGAAACTCTGTGGCACAGAGCTCTTCTGTAGTTTGTCAGCTTCAAATAGAATGCATTGAAACACCTTGAATTGAGAAGAAATGCCAACAGAGCTTTTTCAGCACACGGATAAACCTTTATTCTTGCGTCTGAAAGTAAAACGCAATACAAAATTGTTTTCTGAGAACAGACATGTAAACAAGTGTATGGAATAAAATATAAGTGTTACAAATATTTCTGACAAACAGTACAACAGTGTCTGAAAAAAAGGGTCAAATGTAAAGTGCCAAGAGTGTAGATACATATTTATAAGCGATGTAAATACACTACATGACCAAAAGCGTGTGGACACCTGCTCGTCGAAAATCAAATTCCAAAATCATGGGCATTAATATGGAGGTGGTCCCCCTTTGCTGCTATAACAGCCTCCACTCTTCTTGGAACGCTTTCCACTAGATGTTGGAACATTGCTGCGGGGACTTGCTTCCATTAAGCCACGAGCATTAGTGAGGTTGGGCGATTAGGCCTGGCTCGCAGTCGGCATTCCAATTCATCCCAAAGGTGTTCGATGGGGTTGAGGTCAGGGCTCTGTGCAGGTGTGTCAAGTTCTTCCACACCATTCTTGAAAAACCATTTCTTTATGGACCTCGCTTTGTGCACGGGAGCATTGTCATGCTGAAACAAGAAAGGGCCTTCCCCAAACTGTTGCCACAAAGTTGGAATCACAGAATCGTCTCGTATGTCATTGTGTGCTGTAGTGTTAAGATTTCCCTTCACTGGAACTAAGGGGCCTAGTCGGAACCATGAAAAACAACCCCAGACCATTATTCCTCCTCCACCAAACTTTATAGTTGGCACTACGCATTGGGGCAGGTAGCATTCTCCTGGCATTCGCCAAACCCAGATTTGTCTGTAGGACTGCCAGATGGTGAAGCGCGATTCATCACTCCAGACAACGCGTTTCAAGTGCTCCAGAGTCCAATGGCGGCAAGCTTTACACCACTCCAGCCAATGTGCATGGTGATCTTACTCTTGTGTGCGTGCGGGGGCTCAGCCATGGAAACTCATTTAAATGAAGTTCCCGATGAACAGTTCTTGTGCCGACTGCTTCCAGAGGCAGTTTGGAACATGGTGGTGAGTGTTGCAACCGAGGACAGACAATTTTTACGCGCTATGCGCTTCAGCGGTGCCGTTCTATGAGCTTGTGTGGCCTACCACTTTGCGGCTGAGCCGCTGCTGCTCCTAGACGTTTCCACTTCACAATAACAGCACATCGTTTATTTATTTAACTAGGCAAGTCAGGTAAGAACAAATTCTTATTCACAATGACGGCCTACACCGGCCAAACTAACAACGTTGGGCCAATTGTGTGCCGCTCTATGTGACTCCCAATCATGGCCGGTTGTGATACAGCCTGGAATCGAACCAAGGTCTGTAGTGACACCTCTAGCACTGAGATGCAGTGCCTTAGACCGCTGCAAAACTTGGGAGCCCAGTTGACCGGTACAACTCTAGTAGAGTAGAAATTTGATGAACTGACTTGTTGGAAAGGTGACATCCTATGACAGTGCCAAGTTGAATGTAGCTGAACTCTTCATTAAGGAGATTCTACTGCCAATGTTTGTCCACGGAGGCTGTGTGCCTGATTTTATACACCTGTCAGCAATGGGTGTGACAAATAGCGGAATCTACTAATTTGCAGGGGTGTTCACATACATACAAAAGTATGTATGTATGTTTGTATGTATATATTGGAACAATAGTACAATTTTTTTTTTAAGTGTCTTATGAACAGACATGTAAATAACAAAAGTGTCAATGGAATAAAATGAAACAGGGTCTAGTGTCTGACTCCGGAGATGTCTGAACAACAGAACAGGTTGTTAATTTCACAGTGTTCCCAGTCGTTCGGTCCATCTCCTCTTCTTGAAGTCATGCACGAACTTATGCAGCTGGTGATCAAATTCGTCCCGGAGTTTTGACAGGAGGAGTTCATCGATGAAATCGGCTATAGGTGCCAGCACCCTGTGGAGAGGATGAGAAGAGAAGGGAAATTAGGAGTGTCTGGAGAGTCGTGTGTGGTGCGGAGATGAGGAAAAAGAACAGAACAGAGGAAGGGGGATCAGAGTAAAGTCTGAAATTATTTATTTACCTCTGGGAGAAGCTGGTGGCTCGGTGCATGACGTTCTCCAAATCTTGAAATATGCCTTCAAACATTTGCAATGCCTTTGAGAGTGATGTGTCAAGGACTGCAGCTCTTTTCTCCCTTCTCACACTCCTGCTGCTCTGTGGCATCGATGAGGAGCAAGCCAGTGGAGGTCTTGGAGGTGGGCCCAGGACAGAGCTTTGCAGGTCCAGCATGGATATTGTTTCTAATTCTGCACTGCAACTCATTGCAGGAAATGGGTTAAGAGCCGATCACCAGTCAGTACTGGGGGCAGAGGTAGTGCTTGGGGCCGGTGAACATGCAGTGATGGGGCGCAGAGAACAAAACCAGGTGCTGTTTTCATTCAATGGTGTTTGTGTTGAAAATAAAGTAGAGGGCTATTTAGTACACATATCCAAAACATGAATGAACATCAAATATCATTAACCGAGACTACAATAGACTATATAATGTTGCAAACATTTGAGTAGAGAAAGCCTGGCCTAGCTACTCAACTAGCTGGACCTTGCTACCAAAGCTTATGAATTTCTTTATGACAAAATTTTGTTTGCTCAAAAGTAGTAAAGATCTTAAGTTAGGTTGGTTGGCTTGCTTGCTTTCCCTACATGAGTATGCTGCAAGTAGCCTAAGCTAGCTGGTTAGCTATTGTTAGCAAAACATGGCTGCTCTTTTCAATGGCTACAATAGAAAATACAACATGCCCTATCCTTTGGTGAAGATGCCATGCTGCTTTCAGTCTTCCCATGCCGAAAAAGAAAGCAGTAAAATTTCTGGAGTTTCCACCGACATTTCTACTGCGGTCCTTGTTTATTTTCTTTGCCTTGACGAACTTGTCCTGAACCCTAACCCACTTTATCGAACAAGGGTTCGGGTCGGACCCCAGCGTCAATCTCCCTCCATGAATTGGCATTTACATGCTGGTCTTTATATAATGTATGGCTAGAATTGTACTGGTGTAGGTACTTTTGTAGCTCCTCGGTCAATCGATGCTCAAAGTTGTCGTTCGCCATGTTGAATCCACACCGAGTTTCGGGTCGACAAGAAGCAGAAACTCACATCACTCCTACAGTTGACCAATCATCGACGAAGGGGCGTAGACTTCGGCTTCCAAACTTTGGCTAGAACTCTTAACAAAAAAAATATAATAATTTAAGTGTACGCCCAAACCGCTGACAAAACCCTAAAGGATCTCCAAAACGTCACAAAATGTAAATATATCCACAAACGGTTTCGGGTGAGAAGCATGCGGCCGATGTAAATAGTGGGCAAATGTATTAAAAATAAAAAACAGAAATATCTTATTTACATAAGTATTTCCCAATGCACTGTATGGTCTGCTTTGATGAATGTTCTTGAAGTCCAAGATGAACTCCTTTCTCTCAGTTGTGGAGGGGGTCTTTGCCAGATATTAGCCAGGGTCCGTGTTCTTGTTTGGACAAAAAAAAAAAAAAAAAAGAACGGTTACATTTGGTAAATTAAGATTTCAGGTTGAGTTCAATAGCAGGCCTACAGTAGGTATCAAGCTTTGAAGCTAAGCACACTCTCGCTTGAAGATTTTCAAACAATGATAGTAAACAACAACAAAAAAGTCACAAAAAGTCAAAATATGTCTTGTGACTTGCTTTTGTAATTCCTAAACTTGTCACTTGTTTTGACAGCCAGAGTGCTGTGGTGGAGATAGCTAAGGAAATGTTAAGTTAGCTAGAAAGCATAAATGATGTGATGGAGCTGATGTGACAAAGGTGGGAAGTGTGCAAGGATAATGTTAGCTAGGTAACTTGCCACTATGTAGATAGACAAAACCGTAATTGTCAAGAACAGATATTAGCTAGCTAGAGCAAACCTACTAGTTAGCTAAAGCATCAGAATGCTTACCTGTTCCACTAGCCCCTCTTCTTCTTGTGTCGGAGTGACCTCAGGTGCTCCACCGCTGTTTGATGCCATTTTTAGATACTTCTCTCCTCAGACAGCTGTCATTCACTCACCGTGCTGTATGCACCCTGCACCTCTCACACAGGGGAGGAGCTACACCTCTGGCAACACTTTTCAGTGATTCAAATATATCAATGAAAACAGAGGACAAAGTGTAGATTATACAACAAGTACATGTTATTTCACTTTGGCATCAGTTGGCAGCTTATTTTTAGATTTAGAATCGTATGCATTCTCTTTGAAATTCCACAGATTTTCAGCGGAATTCTGCAAGCGCAGATTCCGTGCGGGTCTGGTTAGAAGGCATTTTCAATTGCATTAACCTATCCATCACGATTGTCATGAGCCTCATGGAAGAAAAAAAAAAATCACTATCCCATAAAGTGTACAGTTAATATAAGGATTTAGGCCAATCCAATTCAAACAGCAAGGTCATTCACGTATACACTAGGTTCTGATAGGCACAGAAATTCCCCCACAATAATTTCAAACTAGGGGTGGCCTCGATTACTTCCATTATAACAGTCAACCAACCAAGGCAAGCTTCATCATACTCACAGCAAGACTAACTATGAACATACTGTACTGTACGCGCATGGGTAGCTCGTGTGAGCTAATCTATGCAGAGTACTCTGCTTGCACGTATAGTTCAACTCCATACACAGAGACTGACTGGGAACAGTTTCCTGAATTAGGCTTTTCTTCACACACACAAGGTGGTGGTGAAATAAAGAACTCGAGTCTACTGGACAATGCAGTGTTCAGCAAACACACTTAATAGGAGAAAAGTGCATGAGAACTAGCATAAAGCTGTTTGCTATTTTCGTTTGTTCACACATTTCCCTCCCGATGGACTGGTTGGTAATATGAAGCAATATCAAACCATCTTAAAAGGGGGCCATGTTTTTCCATGTGGGTTGGCGGACTTCATCCTGACAAAGGCTAATCACGTCCACGAAAACAAACAAAGAAAAGTTTGTTTACAAGACAAGAAGCATTGGAGGATTTACTTTCCAAAACCAGCTTTAAAATTGTGCCCAAGAATAGCTAGACCATGTGTTGTTTTACACAGAAATAAATATTGTGATTGTGCAACTTTAACAGTGGTTATGTTGGGCCGGTGAGGAATCTGAATTTTGGCTAGTGCCCGCACGCAATGCCTGGCACATAGCCTACATTTGATTGAGAATTAAAGGCTACGTTGTTTCAGAATGATAAGGCGGTGGTGGGCACTAGGATATGGGATGTAGCATAGGCTAAATGCACTGCCACAACACTGTAATGAAAACCACAGTTTTCCAGGTCTAAGAGTAGTGAGGCCCACATCTGCTTACTGCTTCTACACAGGGTAGCCTATAAGATACTGTGGTTAGGCTGTCCATCCTGTGTCCACATTAGCATGGCTGCATTCTGATTAGGCATCAAAAAGACTTGAGTGAGCGTTCCAAACGCAGCACCCAAATAATAATGCAGATGTGAGACTGGTATAGAAAGATCACTAGCAGACAAGTAGTAGGCCTACAGTGCATTCGGAAAGTCTTCAGACCCCTCCACTTTGTTACAGCCTTATTCTAAAATGGATTAAATTATTCCTCTTGATCTACACACAATACCCAATGACAAAGCAAAAAACAGGTTTTTAAAAGAAAAATAAATCAATAATAATAAGAAATATCACATTGACATAAGTATTCAGACCATTTACTCAGTACTTTGCTGAAGCCCCTTTGGCAGCGATTCATCGCGTCCAACAACAATATTGACGAATATGCTGATTCGGTGAGCGAGTTCATTAGGAAGTGCATTGACGATGTCGTACCCACAGCAACGATAAAAACATTCCCAAACCAGAAACCGTGGATTGACGGCAGCATTCGCGTGAAACTGAAAGCGCGAACCACTGCTTTTAACCAGGGCAAGGTGACCGGAAGCATGACCGAATACAAACAGTGTAGCTATTCTCTCCGCAAGGCAATCAAACAGGCCAAGTCTCAGTACAGAGACAAAATCGAGTCGAAATTCAACAGCTCAGACACAAGAGGTATGTGGCAGGGTCTACAGTCAATCACGGATTACAAAAAGAAAACCAGCCCCGTCGAGGACCAGGATGTCTTGCTCCCAGACAGGCTAAACAACTTTTTTGCCCGCTTTGAGGACAATACAGTGCCACTGAAACGGCCCCCTACCAAAACCTGCGGGCTCTCCTTCACTGCAGCCGAGGTGAGTAAAACATTTAAACGTGTTAACCCTCGCAAGGCTGCAGGCCCAGACGGCATTCCCAGCCGCGTCCTCAGAGCATGCGCAGACCAGCTGGCTGGTGTGTTTACGGACATATTCAATCAATCCTTATCCCAGTCTGCTGTTCCCACATGCTTCAAGAGGGCCACCATTGTTCCTGTTCCCAAGAAAGCTAAGGTAACTGAGCTAAACGACTACCGCCCCGTAGCACTCACTTCCGTCATCATGAAGTGCTTTGAGAGACTAGTCAAGGACCATATCACCTCCACCCTACCGGACACCCTAGACCCACTCCAATTTGCTTACCGACCCAATAGGTCCACAGACGACGCAATCGCAACCACACTGCACACTGCCCTAACCCATCTGGACAAGAGGAATACCCATGTGAGAATGCTGTTCATCGATTACAGCTCAGCATTTAACACCATAGTACCCTCCAAACTCGTCATCAAGCTCGAGACCCTGGGTCTCGACCCCGCCCTGTGCAACTGGGTCCTGGACTTCCTGACGGGCCGCCCCCAGGTGGTGAGGGTAGGTAACAACATCTCCACCCCGCTGATCCTCAACACTGGGGCCCCACAAGGGTGCGTTCTGAGCCCTCTCCTGTACTCCCTGTTCACCCACGACTGCGTGGCCATGCACGCCTCCAACTCAATCATCAAGTTTGCGGATGACACTACAGTGGTAGGCTTGATCACCAACAACGACGAGACGGCCTACAGGGAGGAGGTGAGGGCCCTCGGAGTGTGGTGTCAGGAAAATAACCTCATACTCAACGTCAACAAAACAAAGGAGATGATTGTGGACTTCAGGAAACAGCAGAGGGAGCACCCCCCTATCCACATCGACGGGTCAGTAGTGGAGAAGGTGGAAAGTTTTAAGTTCCTCGGTGTACACATCACGGACAAACTGAACTGGTCCACCCACACAGACAGCGTTGTGAAGAAGGCGCAGCAGCGCCTCTTCAACCTCAGGAGGCTGAAGAAATTCGGCTTGTCACCAAAAGCACTCACAAACTTCTACAGATGCACAATCGAGAGCATCCTGTCGGGCTGTATCACCGCCTGGTACGGCAACTGCTCCGCCCACAACCGTAAGGCTCTCCAGAGGGTAGTGAGGTCTGCAGAACGCATCACCAGGGGCAAACTACCTGCCCTCCAGGACACCTACACCACCCGATGTCACAGGAAGGCCATAAAGATCATCAAGGACAACAACCACCCAAGCCACTGCCTGTTCACCCCGCTATCATCCAGAAGGCGAGGTCAGTACAGGTGCATCAAAGCAGGGACCGAGAGACTGAAAAACAGCTTCTATCTCAAGGCCATCAGACTGTTAAACAGCCACCACTAACATTTAGCGGCCGCTGCCAACATACTGACTCAACTCCAGCCACTTTAAAAATGGGAATTGATGGAAATTATGTAAAAATGTACCACTAGCCACTTTAAGCAATGCCACTTAATACAATGTTTACATACCCTACATTACCCATCTCATATGTATATATACTGTACTCTATATCATCTACTGCATCTTGCCATCTTTATGCAATACATGTACCACTAGCCACTTTAAACTATGCCACTTTATGTTTACATACCCTACAGTACTCATCTCATATGTATATACCGTACTCTATACCATCTACTGCATCTGCCATGCCGTTCTGTACCACCACTCATCCATATATCTTTATGTACATATTCTTTATCCCTTTACACTTGTGTGTGTGTGTAAGGTAGTAGTGTGGAATTGTTAGGTTAGATTACTGTTGGTTATTACTGCATTGTCGGAACTAGAAGCACAAGCATTTCGCTACACTCGCATTAACATCTGCTAACCATGTGTATGTGACTAATAAAATTTGATTTGATTTGATTTGATTTGCGTCGTCTTGGGTATGACGATACAAACTTGGCACACCTGTGTTTGGAGAGATTCACCCATTCTTCTCTGCAGATCCTCACAAGCTCTGTCAGGTTGGATGGGGAGCGTCGGTGCACAACTATTGTCAAGTCTCTCCAGAGATGTTCAATCAGGTTCAAAGTCCTGCCTCTGGCTGGGCCACTCAAGGACATTGAGACTTGTCCCGAAGCCATTCCTGTGTTGTCTTGGCTGTGTGCTTATGGTCGTTCTCCTGTTGGAAGGTGAACCTTCTCCCCAATCTGAGGTCCTGAGCAGGTTTTCATCAAGGATCTCTGTACTTTGCTCCATCCATTTGTCCCCTCGATCCTGACTAGTCTCCCAGTCCCTGCCGCTGAAAAACATCCCCACAGCATGATGCTGCAACCAACATGCTTCACCGTAGGGATGGCACCAGGTTCTCTCCAGAAGTGATGCTTGGCATTCAGGCCAAAGAGTTCAATCTTGGTTTCATCAGAGCAGAGAATCTTGCTTGATCACGGTCTGAGAATCTTTAGCTGCCTTTTGGCAAACTCCAAGCAGGCTGTCATGTGCCTTTTACTGAGGTGTGGCTTCCGTCTGGCCACTCTACCATAAAGATCTGATTGGAGGAGTGCTGCACAGATGGTTGTCCTTCTGGAAGGTTCTGCCATCTCCAGAGGAACTCTGGAGTTCTGTCAGAGTGACCACCCTGACCAAGGCCCTTCTCCCCTGATTGCTCAGTTTGGCCGGGCGGCCAGCTCTAGGAAGAAACTTCGTGGATCCAAATGTTTTCCCATTTAAGAATGATGGAGGCCACTGTGTTCTTGGACATTCAATGCAGCAGGAATGTTTTGGTACCCTTCCCAACTCTGTGCCTCGACACAATCCTGTCTCGGAGCTCTACGGACAATTCGACCTCAAGGCTTGGTTATGCGCTGACATGCACTGTCAACTGTGGGACCTTACATAGAAAGGTGTGCCTTTCCAAATCATGTCCAATCAATTGAATTTACCACAGGTGGACTCCAATCAAGTTGTAGAAGAATGATCAATGGAAGCAGGATGCACCTGATGTCAATTAAGTCTCATTGCAAAGGGTGTGAATACTTATGTAAATAAGTAAAATAATTCAATTTTTTAAATACATTTGCAAAAAATTCTAAAAACCGGTTTTCACTGTCATTATGGGGTATTGTGTGTAGATTGATGAGGGGGAAAAGTTATTGAATCCATTTTAGAATATGGCTGTAACGTAACAAAATGTGGAAAAAGTCAAGGTGTCTGAATACTTTTGAATGCACTGTAAATGCAAACCTCTCTGTGCAGCATCTCAGTGTATTCAATGCAAAGCTAAGATGTAGGCCTAGCCTATGAAAGGGAGAGGGGGTTGCAGAGATCAACCTATTGAGGCGACGACAAACTGACAACACAACAAACACCCTCTTAACACAACTAAAACGGCAGCAATCTGAAATTCCTGCTTTGCCAAATGACACTGAGCAACCCAATTTCACATAATACACACCAACAGCCCATATAAGACCATTATGGATGGATCGTGTTACTTCAGATATAAACTCAGCAAAAAAAGGTCCCTTTTTCAGGACCCTGTCTTTCAAAAGATAATTTGTAAAAATCCAAATAACTTTGCAGATCTTCATTGTAAAGGGTTTAAACACTGTTTCCCATGCTTGTTCAATGAACCATAAACAATTAATGAACATGCACCTGTGGAACGGTCGTTAAGACACTGAAAGCTTACATACGGTAGGCAATTAAGGTCACAGTCATTAAAACTTAGGACACTAAAGAGGCCTTTCTACTGACTCTGAAAAACACCAAAAGAAAGATGTTCATGGTCCCTGCTCATCTGTGTGAACATGACTGAGGCATGCTGCAAGGAGGCATGAGGACTGCAGACGTGGCAAGGGCAATAAATTGCAATGTCCGTACTGTGAGATGCCTAAGACATCGCAACAGGGAGACATGACGGACAGTTGATCACCCTCGCAGTGGCAGACCACATGTAACACCTCCACAGGATCGGTACATCCGAACATCACACCTGCGGGACAGGTACAGGATGGCAACAACAACTGCTCGAGTTACACCAGGAATGCACAGTCCCTCCATCAATGCTCAGACTGTCCGCAATAGGCTGAGAGAGGCTGGACTGAGGACTTGTAGGCCTGTTGTAAGGCAGGTCCTCACCAGACAAATCCCCGGCAACAACGTCACCTATGTGCACAAATTCACCATCGCTGGACCAGACAGGACTGGCAAAAAGTGCTCTTCACTGACGAGTCGCGATTGTGTCTCACCAGAGGTGATGGTCAGATTCGCATTTATCGTCAAAGCAATGAGCGTTACACCAAGGCCTGTACTCTGGAGCGGGATCGATTTGGAGGTGGAAGGTCCGTCATGGTCTGGGGCGGTGTGTCACAGCATCATCGGACTGAGCTTGTTGTCATTGCAGGCAATCTCAATGCTGTGCGTTACAGGGAAGACATCCTCCTCCCTCATGTGGTACCCTTCCTGCAAGCTCATCATGACATGACCCTCCAGCATGACAATTCCACCAGCCATACTGCTCGTTCTGTGCGTGATTTCCTGCAAGACAGGAATGTCCGTGTTCTGCCATGGCCAGCAAAGAGCCCGGATCTCAATCCCATTGAGCACGTCTGGGACCTGTTGGAACGGAGGGTGAGGGCTAGGGCCATTCCCCCCAGAAATGTCCGGGAACTTGCAAGTGCCTTGGAGGAAGAGTGGGGTAACATCTCACAGCAAGAACTGGCAAATCTGGTGCAGTCCATGAGGAGGAGATGCACTGCAGTACTTAATGCAGCTGGTGGCCACACCAGATACTGACTGTTACTTTTGATTTTGACCACAAACAAGCTCAAGGAAAACAATCTTCCGACTCAGTTGTAAATGAGAACTTGTTCTCAACTAGCCTACCTGGTTAAATAAAGGTGAAATAAATAAATAAAAAAGGCAGCTAAAAAGTTAAAGAAAGCAAAACACACACTGACTATGGTTTACAGATCACTGATCGAGAGTGTTCTCACTTCTGAACGAGAGTGTTCTCAGTCAGGAAGAGGCGTAAACTGGCACAAGTCGTCAATCAGGTCAGTACAACAGTCGTCAGGAAACAGCCACAATTCCAATAAGTGTACACACAGAACATCGCCAGGAAAGAACTCCAGGTGCTCAACAACACCACCCACCTACTGCAGGCATCCTTCGCAATGCTGCTGTCAGGTCAGAGACTAAAAGGCAAGGAAGAATGGACTAATAAAATATTTTAGCCCCTCTGCAGTGACAATCCTAAATAAGACTGATTAACTGACATGTACATGTTTAATGTCCGTTCTATCGTTTTACTGTAGGCCAGAGAGGCAAATACATTCCCATTCTGTGCAAACGTAATGAACAATAAAGTTGACTTATCTTAAATAATATGCCAGTATAGCCTTGGGATAGGCTAGCCCTACAATAAATCACGTTTAAGGTTGCTAATTGACAATGGTGGAAGGCATACCTGGGACACATAAGGAAACAATTAGCAAGGCTGGTATTCTTGGATTGACTCCATTCATTGTTTTTATATAAGGACGAAGTGAAATATTTCATAATAGCATTAGAGTATGGTGCATGCACAGAACGAAATCAGCTATAACGTAACTATAATTTGGAACATTCATTGCATTGGTGAGGTAACGTAGCTAGCTAGGCTATAACCTAGCTAACTAACTACCAACATTACTGATGAATATTTTCAAGACAATATTCATTAGTTACATTGTGAGATTAGTATTGGACATGCTAATATTTAGGCAGCCAAACGAATATTTTAGCATTGCATGCGAGAGAGAGCCATTTAAAAGGGTGTAGTAGTGCCAAATCAAGGCCTATTCTCGGTCAGAGCACCGGCTAGCTAGCTAACTAAACTAGCTAGTTACTGTAGCTAGCCAACTACTACCACCACTGGACATTGACAATAGTTATCATTACATTATGACCTGTAAGGAGCTGTCTAATACGAATTGGTGTTAGACAGGTGGGAGTTGTGATAATATACCTTGCTAGGTCAATGGTAACGTTACTATACAAAAATAAACTTCACCGACAGATCCCCCCCCCCCCCCCCAAAAAAAGCGCTGTATTTCCCAAATAACGGTGGCTAGCTATCTAGCTGGCATGATGCTAACATGAGCTTCAACATCGAGTTGGTCTGCTAGCTAGCTAGCATGAACAAATCTGACACGAAATTACAGACAGACGTATCTAGACAATACTGTTATCTTGCGATAGAAACTAGCTAAATAGCTCACATGTATTCTTTAATTAGTCGTGGTTATAAGTATTCTCAACTTACCCTTTTGTCTTTTATAACCAGCACTCAGTAGCTCTCTTTGTCTGCAAAAAAATGGCTATAAGTCAGGCACATATCCCCCTTGAACTCCACGGTGTCGATGAAACACAAAAATGTATGCGGCCGGTTTTCAATTTCATTCCGAATGGTCTCTCTAATCAAATATCTAAGACAATGTACATGTTAAAAATTATAAAATGTCTCTTGGCCGACACTTCTTTTCGGCCATGGTATTCATTCCTGTTAAAGCCGAGCAAAGAAGAGGCGTTCAGTAGATTGCAGACGGGTAGAGAATGGCAACATGGAACTCCAATGAGTAAAGCAGAACGGCGAACTTCAGATAGTGGATACGGATAGGGAAAGTCCATGCCAGTGGCCCAGCATGACAGACACTACATATCGCCAATGACAGCAGAGTAGACGATCAAGTGGCCTGGCAACTACTTGGAAACGTGGAGACTGAAAAGGCTGCTGTGGGCCCTGGGTGCCTCGGTTGATTCGTGTCAATTAGCTCGATTTTGTATAATAATTTAAATGGAAAAAACTATTTTAAGTGTTGAATCCGGCGTTGTTTTGTGTATCTGTTCATAAACCATGTGTCCTGGAATCGCTACATCGAAATTCTCTTCCCAACTATTTTGCAATCAACTTAAACCATTATTCATTGTTGACACGTGTAAATTGTTCTGATGAGTAGATTTCAGTGGTCATTTCGTTTTATGATTTGAACCCACCTTAATTAACATGCATAATGCTCATTCCAGTAAACTGTAAGCATCTGTCATAATGAGTGGTACACATTACTTTGATGATGGTGGGAATTTGTGGTTTCATTATTGAACGTCAATTTGTTTGACGGTTTTCATACCAATTCATCATGATGAATTAGACGTCATAGCACAACAAACTGCTTAATACTGTTTCAGAAATTTAAGTATAACTTCCAAAAACATAATAACTCTATATCAGCACAACACAGATAAATCAAGTGTTTTTACTCAAACATGGATGTGTCTGACTACTACTTTGTTATTTTAAGTAAAGATGTAAAACATAATGAAATCAAGTAAGTACAACTTATTTCAGAAATGTTAGATTGACTTAAAAATATGAAATAATCATAACTTGTAAAAGGTCAATAACTTTAGATTAGCAGAACACAGATAAATACAGTTAAATTTACTCAATAACCCAATACTTGTTTACAGTACTCAAAAACATTAAGTGATAAGAACATCTAATTGACATCTGAGAGAGTACCACTTACAGTGCCTTTGGAAAGCATTCAGACCCCTTGACTTTACAGCCTTATTTAAAATGGATTAAATACCAAAAAATCCTCAGGAATCTACACACAATATCCCATAATAATGACAAATCGAAAACAGGTTTGTAGAAATGTTCGAAAATGTATTACAAATAAAAAACTGAAATACCTTATTTACGTAAGTATTCAGACCCTTTGCTATGAGACTCGAAATTGAGCTCAGGTGCATCCTGTTTCCATTGATTATCCTTAAGGTGTTTCTACAACGTGATTGGAGTCCACCTGTGGTAAATTCAACTGATTGGACATGAGTTGGAAAGGCACACTTGTCTATATAAGGTCCCACAGTTGACAGTGCATATCAGAGCAAAAACCCCAAAATCTGGTTGAAGGAATTGACCGTAGAGCTTCGAGAGAGGATTGTATCACGGTCACAGATCTGATGAAGGGTACCAAAAAATGTCTGCAGCATTGAAGGTCCCGAAGAACACAGTGGCCTCCATCATTCTTAAATGGAAGAAGTTTGGAACTACCAAGACTCTTCCTAGAGCTGGCCGCCCAGCCAAACTGAACAACCGGGGGACATGGGCCTTGGTCAGCGAGGTGACCAAGAACCCGATGGTCACTCTGACAGAGCTCTAGAGTTCCTAACCTTCCAGAAGGACAACCATCTCTGCAACACTCCACCAATCAGATCTTTATGGTAGAGTGGCAGTAAAAGGCACATGACAGCCCGCTTGGATATTGCCAAAAGGCACCTAAAGACTCTCAGACCATGAGAAACAAGATTCTCTGGTCTGATGAAACCAAGATTGAACTCTTTGGCCTGAATGCCAAGCGTCACGTCTGGAGGAAACCTGGCACCATCCCTACAGTATAGCATGGTGGTGGCAGCATCATGCTGTCGGGATGTTTTTCATCGGCGGGGACAGAGAGACTAGTCAGGATCGAGGAAAAGATGAATGGAGCAAAGTATAGAGAGATCCTTGATGAAAACCTGCTCCAGAGCGCTCAGGACCTCAGACTGGGGCAAAAGTTCACCTTCCAACAGGACAACGACCCAAAGCACATAGCCAAGACAAGCAGGAGTGGCTTCGGGACAAGTCTCAATGTCCTTGAGTGGCCCAGCCAGAGCCAGGACTTGAACCCAATCTCTGGAGAGACCTGAAAATAGCTGTGTATCAACGCTCCCCATCCAACCTGGCAGAGCTTGAGAGGATCTGCAAAGAAGAATGGGAGTAAGTCCCCAAATACAGGCGTGCCAACCTTGTAGCGTCATACCCAAGAAGACTCGATGCTGTAATCTCTGCCAAAGGTGCTTCAACAAAGTACTGAGTAAAGGGTCTGAATACTTATGTAAATGTGATATTTCTGTTTTATTTTTTCTAAATTAGCAAAAATGTCTAAAAACCTGTTTTTGCTTAGTCATTATGGGGTATTGTGTGTAGATTGATGAGGATCAATTTTAGAATAAAGATGTAACGTAACAAAATGTGAAAAAAGTAAAGGGTCTGAGAAGTTCCCGAAGACACTGTATATAATTTGAGTAACCACTACTCAATTGATGTTTGAGATGTTTGAGTAACCACTACTCAATTGCTTTAATGAGTAAGGCTAGAGACGAGCAACTTTGATGGGGATCGGGGCCATAGATTTAGAGTTCATTTTGCAATTCTACACATTTTGCAATCGGATACTGAGAAAATGTTTTATTTTTACTGCAAGTTTTCTGCAATCTACACATTTTGCCATGGGACGGAGAAAAGAGTTTGCAATTGTATAGCTAATTTCATGCAATTCTAATCATTTTGCTATGGGTTGGAGAGGAAAAGTTGCTGTTTTACAGCTAATTTCCTGCAATTCTACATGTTTTGCCAAAGGGTGGAGACAAATGTTTGCAGTTTTTAATATGATATCTGAGTGAGACTGACTAACAAAATCAATCAAAGAGTTACCGGCAGGTAATTCGACCATGAAAACAAGTTTAGATAGCTGTCCGCTAAAATAATTTAGCAATCTAAAAATTGTTTGTTGATATGGGCTAATTGACTGACTATCAGTGACTGACTTAACAGGAGAAACTGCTGATGCACAACCAAATTTCGAAATTGCACCTTGTGTGTTCTACTATTCTAACTCGCAACAGTAAATTGAGACCCTCAACCAACTGCGTTCCTACAAAAAATGTATCTGAGGGCATTGCGGTCCGCGGCCTGCTAGTTGCCCTACCCCTAGTTAGGCAATTACTTTTTACAGTGTATCAGTAAAATCATTATAACTAATTGGTAGGTATACCATTATTTGTTACTTCTGTGAACTTTCACTATCCTCCCTCATGAGGGAGAGAAATTATAAAATATCTTGATATGTAGGTTTTTGCTAACGGAATTACAAGGCACAAGGCAATATTTATTAAACTTACAGAAGGTAATCAATTTCTCCAAAACTAAATATTAAAAGTGTTTTTATTAGTTGGCAGGTGATACCTTTTAAGACTTTTTCTGGAAGATGTTTTCTAAGACCCCTTTCCCATCTGCATATCCAGAAATCAAAACCTTTAATTATGCCTAATTTTAAATATGGAAAATGGTTGAAAAATGTATCTATGCCTAATTTCTAATTTCCCCAAAATATAGACTCTTGCTTTCACTTGACACCCAACTTCATATGCTCCTATGAACTTCACATCTTGGTGCTCGTTATTCACAATTCATTCATGATTATCCGTAATCGTGGTAGCATCCAGATTAATGTAGAAGTGTTCAGAAACATATTCTATTCTTATTTACAATAAACAGACTCCAAAATGACACAATACATTATTTACCATTCATTTCTATTGGGCACAACATAATCCAAAACAAAACCAAAACGAAGTGCAAATATATCCAACAAGTTTGTAGTCTTAAGCTTGATGTAGTCATTGCATACTATATATGGGCCAAATAGTATACTATATATGGCCAAATACTTTTGACACAATGTAATACATTACAAGTGAATTTGTTCACATACTTATGACACCTTCAAATGTGTCATAAGATACATACTGTGCATTCATTTCTAAATGATAAAACATAACAATACCCTCAAATAAAAGGTGACATTCTCTACTGTCACCTCATATAAAACATTTTATTTCAAATCCGCATTGCTGAAGTATTGAGCCAAATTAAAAGCTTTAGCTTCACTGTCCAAATAAATACGTAGGGGAGTGTATGTGAAATGGCACGATTCTGTGTTTTGTAGTCAAAAAGATAGAGGACGATAAGTGTATCCAATGACATCATCTGGTATGTATCATGTGATTTTAACCAATTATGAGTAGACATGTCTGCTCATAAATGGTTAAAATCACATTATACACACGATACACACGAGATGATACAAACATGAGACATGTGGGTCGTTCCACGAATAGTGCCTCTATCTTTTATATATTTATTTGTAACCACCATTATACATTTTGGCATAAGCTTCTAGATGATTTGTGAAGCATTTATACTATATAAAGCCTTTATAAGTTGTAGTTCGTTTAAAGTGGGACCACATTATTTCCCTTTGCCACTGGATGGCAGGCACACCAAGTACATGTGAGTCAGCTTTGGAACCCACTTATGCAAAAAGTGTTGTGCATGTGAAGATAAGTTGTGTATGTGAACATTTGTTGTACATCAGGCTAGCATGTGACATCAACGATCCTCCTGCAAGTCATTCATATAGTCACACAAAGTTAAAGAAAGGGTTGAAGATGAGATTGTTTTGTGGATTTAATCTCTAATAGCACTTATTTCCCTTTGCGATATATACACTTGGGTTTTACAGATACTGTGCCTGCTTGCCTGTCAAATAGACTAGAGCAACCTGATTATAGACTGTTCCTAAGTCTGAGAACCAAATGTAGACACAGCAAGAAGTACAGTCCATCCTTGAATAGTTAATAATGTATGTTATTAGGGAGGGTTTCTTGGGATTTTCTTCATCAAACGGCATACCACTGTTGTTCTGCATGGATCATGAGATGTTGCGAATAGTAGATGAGATAATAATTCATTCTATACATTTCTTAAAGCCTCCCGTGCAGTCTTGGTCATTTTATTTTGAAATCATCACTCTACGTCTGTGTCTTTATGACATTTTCTATTTATTTGTTCAACATTTAATTTATCAGGGAGTCATACTGAGATCATGGTTTCTTTTACAGATAAGCCCTGAATTACAGAAATTACAGAAATTACACACATACATATACATAATGAAAATAACTAAATACATTTGTAATTATTTTTTCCCCCCGAGCCTCCTTTGGCCCTCAGTCTGATTGTGTGGACCTTAGGAAACACATGTTAAGATATTTACATACAGAGCCTTGATTGACTGATAGGATCGTCTAGAGCCCACCGCCTTACCCAGATGAACAGTCATTGGTCTACTCTGTTATAATCAGATCACATTGTGACCTATGACCAAATGTTCCCCCCACCTGAACAGGCTGAAATTCAAGATTTGTTTTTCAAACAGCTCTTACACAATTTCAGTGTTATTTCAACCTCATTTTTTTTTACTTCACGTTATGCTCTCTAAGGCTGTTAAGTTAACTAAGTTAAATTAATGTATTTGGCCACTACTTTTTATCCCTATTATTCATTCATTATTCATTAATAAATATGTCACGTCACTATGTCACATCACTTCACTATATTCTTTCTCTTTTTGTGTGAGTCTCACATTGCGTCCAGTGACTTAACTGAGTAGGGACACAACTTTGCAGACTGCTCACAGAGCATCATTTTTGCCACAATGCTCACCACACAATGGCTATCACAATGAAGTAGTGAGAAGAAAAGCTTTCTATGACTTCATGATAAGTAAATAATTATCTTTTAAATAACAGGAAAGATGCCGTAGCATATCATTTGACCAAGCTGGCACAGTGTGCATGTTCCTCTATTGGACCCTGGTGAGACATGTGAGACAGACAGCAAATGGGGTAATATACTATCAACTTCTGACACTCATGTGACTCACTCAGCATAGATAAAGCTTTTCATTTGCTGCCCCCCACCACCACCCTCCACCCCCACAGAGAGGAGATGCCTTTTGAGGAGGGATTTATTAACCTCTGACTCTTAACTCTGAGAATTTGTAAGGGAAAAAAGCAAACAGTGATTTGAACCAAGGACTCATATTCAAGTGCTGTCTTACCTGTGTTTTTTTTACAACTTAAAAGTGTACATTTTACATTTAGCAGATGTTCTTATACAGATCGACTTACAGGACCAATTACGGTTATGTGCCTTGCTCAAGTGCACATCAACAGATTTGTTACAGAGCCAACTTCGATTTGGACCAGCAACCTTTCAGTTACTGGCCCCATGCTCTAAATCACTAGGCTACCTGCCTGTAAGAGTGATTTGGGCAGACAAAGTGGAGAATTAGAAATTCTGTTGAAATAATTAGTCCATACCATTTCAGAACCTTAGACCTATGGAATATTTGGTCTCATACATAACTCCTGAACATTGTAGTTCTTTTGGTGTTACATATTCATTATCAAAGGGCGAGGCGAGACACTCTGATTAAGATCAGTGGTATCAGACCTGACCTGCTTGGCTATTCACTTCCCCTTAAACACGGGACAGTCAGTCAGTCTGATGGTAGTCAAATCTTGTTACCAAACACGTGACCGCCATAATCTACACAACAGCGTTCAAGTCAATCGCACTATAGTTCAACTCCTGATTCAGTTATGTTCCCGTTATTTAACCAGAAGATAATGTGTTTTATACGGTCATTATGATTGTATCATTATTCTTAACTAGTATCATTTTGCCCTTTGTGGAAGGATATTGGGTTCACTAGGTTTACCATCATGATGTACTGCACTGCATGTCCAATCTGGGTTGTGGATAAAATAAATCAGAATAATTTAAATTCAATGTTGACAGATAAACTTGTTAATTAGAACAGAAAAGTCTGCATGAGGCAGATATGAGGGTAATTCTTGTAAGCGATTTGCTTGAAAGGATTGATTTAATCCAGTGGTTGTTAAAGCTGTGCCAAATGGATCATGTGTGTATGGTTTCTTTGAATTGTCTTTATTTGAGTTCAATGAATGAACAGAGGCCAAACAACGACATGAACCTAAAACCATGTTAGGTAACAGCAGATCAGGTCTTAAAGGGGCAATCAGGGATTCAAAAAACAACAAAATGAGCACCTTGCCAATGTTTTGGTAAACAGACACTGTATAGCTTCAAAGCATGGTTAAAGCTATCATTTTGATCTCACGGATAGTCAGCCATGAGATCAAAATGTAAGCTTTAATCATATGCATTTGAAGCTATGTTTGTATGTTTACAATTACATTGTATACTAACAATGGAGTAAAATAAGTTTATAGTTTGAGGGTGTAAGACAGTGAAACTAAGCTTATGAGGCATTTATAAGCTCTTCAAGAATCAATAGCTTTATCATTGATTTAAAAGTCCCAAAATAGAAGTAACAATCCAAGATTGCCCCTTTAATCAGATGGATGAATGTAAACTGAGAACAATTCTCGTGTGGACAGATTCAAGAGACAACTTTCATGAGAATTTTATTTCTGGGTAACAAGATTGCGTGAGAATTGATTACATCAGATACAGTGACAATATTTTTCTTGGCTTTGCAGCTGTACATATTTTAGTGTTATGAGTGCGGAGTTATACTCACATTTATCCTAGCTCCTCTGAGGAGCTCCCACCTGTTCCTGATGGGTAGCCACCATGGCTCGCTCCACTGGGGCCCTGCCAGCCTCCTCCCCAGCCTACCCCTGCCCCCCAGGCCCTAACAGACTTTGTTTGATAATCCCTAATGGGTCCTCAATCACAACCCTTCACAGTACAGTAGTAGGATGTTCTAGGAACTGAGGCACCCAGGACCGGCTCTAGCCTCTTGGGGTCCCCCTTGCAAGATTTGGTTGGGGGCCCCCCACCTCATTGCAAAACATTTTAGTGGCCTCCCTCTTGATGGTGGAGAGAAATCGACATTTGAAAGTAAATTTTCCTACAAACCTGCAAAATGTGTAGAATTGCAGAAAACTTGCTTTAAAACGGCAAAAAGCTAATATCCTGCGATTCTACACATTTTGCAATGACTTATGCCAGGGTTAATATGATACGAGTGAGAATGACTAACAAAATCAATGGGGTCCCCCTGGAGGTCAAGTTTAGATAGCTGAATAGACTAATTGTTACGGAATCATGGGTCGCTCCCTTTCAAAAACTACCAATCTAAAAATGGTTAGTTGACATGACTAATTGAGTGACTGTCAGTGACTGACATAAGAGAAAAACTGCTAATACACAACCAAATTTCAAAATTGCACCTGATGTATTGTACTATTCTTAATCTCAATAGTAAGTTGAAATCTCGTCTGAGTTCCTAAAAAAGCGTCCGGGGGCCCTAAGTGGCCGCTTATGTCGCCTATGCCTGGAACCACATCTCCTGCAAGAATGTGGTCCCATCAAAGAGATAAAACACCTGAGAGATAAAACTACTATCTCTATGGTCACCACCAGCATTACTTGCCCCAGCCTGGCCATGTTGTTGAGACCCTTTCTGATCAAAGGGTGACAGACATCGCACTCTGTCTGGATCCTGAACTTACTGATGGGCCGCCCCCAGACGGTGAAGTTAGGCAACAACACATCTGCCACGCTGACCATCAACACGGGTGCCCCTCAGGGGTGTGTCCTTTGTCCCCTCCTGTACTCCCTGTTCAACCAAGACTGCGTTGCCGCGCACAACTCCAGCATCATAAAGTTTCCCGACGACACGACGGTGGTAGGACTGATCACCGGCGACGATGAGGCAGCCTAGAGGGAGGAGGTCAGAGACTTGGCAGTCTGGTGCCAGGACAACAACCTCTCCCTTAACGTCAGCAAGACAAAGGAGCTGATCGTGGTCTAAATGAAATGGAGGTGCGATCACAACCCAATCCACATCGATGGGGCTGTAGTGGAGTGGGTTGAGAGCTTCGAGTTCCTCAGTGTCCACATCACTAAGGAATTAACATGGTCCACACACACCCACACAGTTGTGACGAGGGCACGAAAGCGCTTCTTCCCCCTCAGGAGGCTGAAAATACTTGCCCTCAGGTCCTCCAAAAGTTATATAGATGTACCATTGAGAGCATTTTGACAGGCTGCATTACCTCTTGGTATGGCAGCTGTTGAGTACGGCCCAGTACATCAGAGCTCCCTGCCAACCAGGACCTTTATACCTGGCGTGTCAGCAGAAGGCACAACATTTTTTCAAAGTCTCCAGCCACCCAAGCCATAGACTGTTGTCTCTGCTACTGCATGGCATGTGCTACCAGTGCACCAAGTCTGGAACCAACAGGACCCTGAACAGCTTCCACACACAAGCCATAAGACTGATAAACAAGACTGCTAAATAACTAATCAAATGGCTACCTTCATTGACCCTTCTTTGCATTAACTCCATGCATACACACTGGACTATACCCATACACTTACACATGCATACTGATGCCATGCACACACTCAGCACATATGCTGCCGCTACTGTCTATTATCTGTCCTGTTGCCTAGTCATTTTACCCCTATATGTACATACAGTAGCTACCTCAATTACCTCGTACCCCTGCACAGTGGAGGCTGCTGAGGGGAGGACGGCTCACAATAATTCCTGGAACAGAGTGAATGGAATGGCATCAAATCATGTGTTTGATGTATTTGATACCATTCCACTAACTCCACTCCAGCCATTACCACAAGCCCGTCCTCCCCAATTAAGGTGCCACCAACCTCCTGTGCGGTATACTTCCTGTATCTAGCCATGTTACTTTTACTCATTATTGTTATTTGTTAGTCACTGTGTATTTATTCCTTGCGTCACTATTTCTATTTTTATCTTTGACTCTGCATTGTTGGAAAAGGACCCCTAAGTAAGCATTTCACTGTTAGTCTACACCTGTTGCTTACGAAGCATTGATTTGATTTGATTTTCTGTCCCATCAGACCTCGGTCAAATAGTATTTTCCAGTTCAAATAGTATTTGACACATGTATTTGGCCCAGGTCTGGTCCTAACTACCATTCCCTTGCCAGTCACTGTCCGTTATCATTTATACCTGTCTGTCTTTCCTGTTATACATAATAAACTCAGCAAAAAAAGAAACGTCCTCTCACTGTCAACTGCGTTTATTTTCAGCAAACTTAACATGTGTAAATATTTGTATGAACATAACATGATTCAACAACTGAGACAAACTGAACAAGTTCCGCAGACATGTAACTAACAGAAATGGAATAATGTGTCCATGAACAAAGGGGGGGCTCAAGTAACAGTCAGTATCTGGTGTGGCCACCAGCTGCATTAAGTACTGCAATGCATCTCCTCATGGACTGCACCAGATTTGCCCGTTCTTGCTGTGAGATGGTACCCCACTCTTCCACCAAGGCACTTGCAAGTTCCCGGACATTTCTGGGGGGAATGGCCCTAGCCCTCACCTTCCGTTCCAACAGGTCCCAGACGTGCTCAATGGGATTGAGATACGGGCTCTTTGCTGGCCATGGCAGAACACTGACATTCCTGCAGGAAATCACACACAGAACTAGCAGTATGGCTGGTGGCATTGTCATGCTGGAGGGTCACCCCTGGTGAGACACAATCGCGACTCGTCAGTGAAGAGCACTTTTTGCCAGTCCTGTCTGGTCCAGCGACGGTGGGTTTGTGCCCATAGGCGACGTTGTTGCCGGTGATTTGTCTGGTAAGGACCTGCCTTACAACAGGCCTACAAGTCCTCAGTCCAGCCTCTCTTTATTGCGGACAGTCTGAGCATTGATGGAGGGACTGTGCATTCCTGGTGTAACTCGTGCAGTTGTTGTTGCAATCCTGTACCTGTCCCGCAGGTGTGATGTTCGGATGTACCGATCCTGTGGAGGTGTTGTTACATGTGGTCTGCCACTGCGAGGATGATCAGCTGTCCGTCCTGTCTCCCTGTAGCGCTGTCTTAGACGTCTCACAGTACGGACATTGCAATGTATTTTATATCTTTTGGTGTTTTTCAGAGTCAATAGAAAGGCCTCTGTAGTGTCCTAGGTTTTCAGGACTGTGACCTTAATTGCCTACCATCTGTAAGCTGTTAGTGTCTTAACAACCGTTCCACAGGTGCATGTTCATTAATTGTTTACTGTTCATTGAACAAGCTTGGAAAACAGTTTAAACTCTTTACAATGAAGATCTGTGAGGTTGTTTGGATTTTTACGAATTATCTCTGAAAGACAGGGTCCTGAAAAAGGAACATTTCTTTTTTTGCTGAGTTTATATTTATTCTGTCCTTTCATAACCACATAGGCCTACAATGAGTGTATACATTGTACCTTACTAGTCATACAGTGACACGGTGCAGTATCCCACATTTCAGAGAGTAACGCCTGACTACTTGGGACTTCCACTCACGCGGTCTCACACTTTTCTAACACTTGTGCTGTGTTATAGTTAGTTACAAAACGGTTTATTGTTCTCATGATTAACACTAAAATCGATTTTTTTAGCGTAGGTGATAAGATGCCTTCCTCAATTAGTGCAGCGTTATGATCGTGTCTGGTGGTTGCAGACCAAAAAGTCACACTTTCTCCTGAGAAGCCATGTGCCTACTCCGTAACGAATGTAGGAACGGGCATGACAGTTAGAGGCGCACCCATAAATAGGGCCTGCAGTCACCACCCAATCCATGAGCAATAGTCTACTGTCACCTCTTACCACAACTTAGTCAACAAGCGGTGACTTTATACACAGGGCATTGAATCAAGTTATTTCAGTTTTATTAGAATGGAGTACCAAAAAGCATCAGAGATGAATGGCGTCTGCAATGGAAAAATTGTTACAGAATATCTCAACGGGTTCAGTGAAAAATCCATAGAGGCGAAGAAAGCTGAATTGATGGGCAAGGAGGAGAAGTCCCACAAGGAGTCAGAGGATGTGTGCAAGATATCTGCCATTGAAGGAGCCTACGGCGTCGTACTTCGAGAACTGGGAGAAGACGTGGAACGTGAGGGTCTACTGCGTACACCATTACGGGCAGCCAAAGCAATGCAGTTCCTCACCAAAGGTTATCACGAGACAGTAAATGGTGAGAGCATTGACCGTCCTGCACAAATAGTTGTAAATGTGTTTAATTATATCTAAAATATATGATAGATTGTGAGGTAGATTGTGATGTTCAAACGACAAGGAGAACAATCTTAAAAGGTTCTGTTCTTTACAGTTTTATTATGCAGTCTTATATATTTACACAAGCCTATTTAAAACTAATTTAGCCTTGCTCATTCCTCAGGCTGCATAGTCTTGATAAACAGTCCACACAGCTACAGTGCAAGTTGATATGTGTGCACGATTCATTTAGCTTTGGAGATATCAGACCTCCATTGTTATTTTAAACATTACTGGAAACAGCCATAGACACATACATCATTGGAAGCAACAAAGTGTAATTCAGATTTTGACTAGCTGTTCATTTTGAGTTTTCATTGTATTCATCAGGTCATATTCTATTTGCTGCAAAGAGCGTGGTCCATTACTTTACATTTTCCTCATGGCACCCAGTGTCTCTGCAAATTGAGATCGCAAGTAGAGAAAACTCATTCTGCATACAAAGCTGCAATCTGGAGTTGGGTAAAACAATTGTTCCACTTCTTCTTCCCCAGACATCCTGAACAATGCCATCTTTGACGAGAACCACAACGAGATGGTGATCGTGAAGGACATTGAAATGTTCTCTCTCTGTGAGCACCATCTCGTGCCCTTCTTTGGCAAGGTGAAAAGCAATGATGTATAATGAAGCCATGAAGCAATACATGCGTATTATTTGGACTTACATAGCATCAGTTTGGATCATTTGATACCTATAACGCATTCTGACACTCAGAACATCCCTTGTTTCATTTGTTGTTGTTGAAATCCTGCTAATGTCAATGGTATATGGTTAACAAATCAGACGTCCTCTGAGTTTATTATTGCATTTGCTACTATGTGCTTTGTTTCAACACCAAAGGTTCACATTGGATATCTTCCAAACAATAAAGTGGTTGGTCTGAGCAAGCTGGCAAGGTCAGTGATCGTATTCAGTTGCTATCATATTCCCAAAGATATGCATGCAGGCACGTACGCACACACACAAGTGCACACATGAGCGCACACACAGACATGTGCACGCATGCACACACACACATGCACGTTCTGAGTTACTTGGTACTGTACTAACTTCCCCTTTTATTGCTTCATTTATTTCAGGATTGTTGAAATGTTCAGCAGGAGGCTTCAAGGCGAGTATCCTTTGGTCCTTTCGGTATCACTATCACCGAGCAGCTTGCTGAGAGAGTCTGTGGGTTTGAGTGTATCTAGAGTATTAACCTCTGCTCTTTATGTTTGTTGTTCCCGCTACAGTGCAGGAACGCCTGACCAAGCAGATCGCTACAGCAATCTCAGAGGCATTAGAGCCTGCAGGCGTAGCAGTCGTCATTGAGGCAGCGTGAGTGTCTTTTTACTATGTACTACATGTCTTGTATTACATGTGAATTACATTGTATTGCTCCATATATTTCTATGCCCGGATTAATTGCAAACCTATGCTACACAAACTGTGTCAGGTATTATGCCATGGCTGACAGGAGGTTGTTAAGCCCGCCTATGTTTTATGTGTTTTGGATCAATTCATTCAATGAATCAAAGAGTTGTTCTCAAGAGTGCACCAGTTGATCTGTTTTGAATTATAACAACTGAGTTTGGACCATTGTATTGTGTGTTTCAGTCATATGTGCATGGTGATGAGGGGTGTGCAGAAGATGAACAGCAAGACCGTGACAAGTGCCATGCTGGGACTCTTCCAAGAGGATCCCAAGACCCGGGAGGAGTTCTTGGCTCTGATCAAAAACAACTGACCCACTTGGACCGTTGTTACCTCACCCTGTCCTTCCAAGCAAAAACAGCAATCTCTCCAGCTATCACCAAACAATGCCAGATTGTTTTCTTATTTTTCTCTTCTGCATCTCATTCTTTCATTGATCTTAGCTAAGTATGTTCTGTCAGGTAGGGGACGTTATCTTAGTTGGTTCCAATAAGGGTGCGGGGGGGGGACTCTTCATGGTGGGTAGCACTGCATTTGAAGGAATATTTTCCAACTATCTGTGAAAGTACCAAACCTGGGGTTGAAATACTATTTGAAATCTTTCAAATATTTTGAGCGCTTTTCTCTAGTGCACCTGGAGTAAAGATCCGGGGTTTGCAGTTTGGGACAATCGCTAAAACTGATATATCAGGGAGTCATGATCAGGGATTAAAAACTATAAGGAACTTGATAACTTTATAAGTTATGTGTAGTCCTTGGATCGTTTCATATTAAGTGCTGCTGCCAAAGGCCCCTCTGTACCCACCTTCAGAGGAAACGCCTTACCGTTACTGTATCGCAAGTGCTTACATTGTTTAGATGTTTTCTTAGTATTTTGGCTGTATATTATGTACATGGTATTCTTAGAAACTTGAAGCTGAAATATGACCCTCATAACATTGACATTTGTTCTGTTTGAACTTAACTCTTGTGCTAGTAAGGGGTGTTAATATCTAGTTGTGCAATGGCTCAAAGTAATAATGATATAGGAGCATAACAATGGAAATGTTCTGTAAATGCCTCTAACCCAAATGTTGTATCACATGAGCATGATGATGCTGATGATTTACTTGTCTCGTGTTTGGAAAAAGTTTCCCATCTAGTTAATGTTAAAAATGTTGATTTGTCAATCTTATGAGTTTGAACATTACATTTAGAAATAAATACATATTTAACCTGCTTTAAAGTTGCTTTCTTGGTTTTGTAATTAAGATATTTGCTTTAGGAAAAGAGTTGCCTCGATTTCCCAGATTCTATAAGCTGAATTAGTGCAGAGTGTGTTCATATTCATTAAATGCACATTTATATGTATTAAATATTAACCTGGATGAACAGGTATTTTTTGTTGAATAAGATACAGGTACCTGTCAAAATAAAGGAAATCCTTGAGAAAATAAGGGATACAAAGTACTGCATACTGAAGGAAGGCACTTCCATACAGGTGTGATTCCTTAGTTAATTAAGCATCCCATCATGCTTTGTAAAATAAAGAGGTTAAAATGATGTCACACAAGCAATTAACCAACGTTGTATGGAGATGTATGCTCAATACAAAAGTGTAACCCATTCACTGCAACTCTGTCACAAAAAAAATGGAAGAGGCAATTACCCAAAAGAGAAAGGAATGAATTGGTTTGTCTGCCACCAATGAAAACCCATGCATGCCTTAATAAGATGACTAGTAAAAATAGTATAAGAAATCACTTTCACTTAAAGTTGAAAGGGTTGACAACTATGCTGCATAAAATTCAAGATAGTTGGGAACAGATTTGACCATGGCATCAGGTTTATGAACCGATATTCAAAACAACAATTGAGGCATCAATCTGTTCTTTTCAATTTAAACTATTATATAGAATTCTATCCGCAAAATGAATGCTCAATATATGGGGCATTGAACAGTCAGCCCTGTGCAGATTCTGTCACTAGGAAACAGAATCAACAAATCATCTCTTTTGGTACTGTCCTTGAGTGGCTGGCTCTTTAGGAGTCAGGTCCAGGAATGGTTGGTAACCCCCTAAGGTCGATGTCTACACCCCTCGCGGAAATCAAATGAGCATAATACAAACATCCCCATAAAAATCTGTCAGTTTAAGCTAGAGATGTCTGTTTTGTTTTTGCTTTGGATGTGTCTAGGGCTGTGGTGGTCATGACATTTTGTCAGCCAGTGATTGTCCAGTTTATAACTGTCGATCTCCCAGTAATTGACTATTAATAACATACATTTAGCATCTCCTGGCATCCACGCATAGCCTACAAGCCACTGATGCAGACCTTCGGAACATCTACATTTTTAAAAGTTGAATAAATATTTCAGAAGAACAGAATAGCATACTCTGAGTTGTCCTTATGTTAGGTCCTGATCTGACTATGCCATATGGCTGTGGGCAACTCTCGTTCATTTAGCAAACAAGATTTGCTTAGAATGCCGGGGCATTATTTTATATCATTTTATAACATGAAGAACACAATTGAGCATAGCTGAATAAAAGTGTGCACATGCGGCTATTCTGTGTTGAGCGGTTAACAAACAAATAGGTACTCCTATATGATTAATTTAGAGTTATTAATGTAACTTTGGTTGTTCTACAAACATTGGGCTATGTGTTTTGATTTTTAATACATTGTAAGGCTGCATGATGCGACTCTAATGATGATTAGAAAAAAGTTGCATAAAAGGCATGAGCTCTGCTTTGTTTTTTGCACGGGCTGTACACACTTCATCCGTCTCTCATTCACAGTTTGACAACAGCACTTGTTAATGTCTCAAATTTTTTTGCGGCATCCCCTTTGTGTGGCTGTAATGCCCCCTAAAAAAATCCATGCCATTTGCAGCCAGTGGCTGTTGTGAACTTGGCCTAAATATAATAATTATAATTTCCTTCTCTGTGCTCCTAAGCACCTCTCACTCAAATGGCTCTCCATCACAAGATTGGGTCTTTCTCACAGGCTACAAGTGAAGACAGACACATCGGGGACACAAATGTGCATGTCCTTTTCCAATTCCGAGGCGCATATTGAAGATATTGGAAAAACTGTCCACATGTAATTTTCGTCAGCCAATAAGATAAGTAGACCTAATGAACAGCATAAGCACTAGCCCATGTTAATCTATTATCCTTGATAGTACAAAAGTTGACCTATTCTATTCTGTGCGAGAAATAAATATTCCATAGTTAGAGACAGTTGATAGAGCCCAAATTATTACAACTGGCTGGTAGCTTAGTGGTTAGAGCGTTGGACTACTAACCGAAAGGTTGCAAGATCGAATCCAAAAGCCGACAAGGTAAACATCTGTCATTCTGCCCCTGAACAAGGCCTTTAACCCACTGTTCCTAGGCCGTCATTGAAAATAAGAATTAATTCTTTACTGAATTGCTTAGTTAAATAAAGGGAGAAAAAAAAACTTTAAGCAATGAGGCTGACGTAACAGATCACAATGTTGATAAACTATGTCTATTTCGTCACATTATAAGCACAGAAATCCGCACAAGGCAGTAGGCTACAAGCGTGAATGTTCAATCAGCAGGAAAACACTGTTCTCAAAAGAGACTGCAAATGTGATTATGCATGTAATGCTTTTATTATAAAAGGTGCATTTTTATGGTGAAAATGATCTCCACAAAACTTTAAACTCACACACTGGGTATGTAGGCCAGTTAGGCTCTACACCTGTTGTAAAGCAGATTAATATGCTTCATTTTAAGAAGTTATTTGACCTTCTCCCATTCCTCACTGCTGCTGATCTCATGATTAGCAATGTCTTTTGACTACACGGACTTCCCCACGACATTGTCTCAGATCGTGGGCCCCAGTTCGTAGCACGGTATTGGAAGGCCTTCTGTTCCCATCGGTGAGTCTCTCCTCGGGGTTCAAGCCTCAGTCGAATGGGCAAACTGAGCGAAGTTCCTCCGCTGCTTCGTCTCCGCTCATGTCAGCAACTGGAGCAAGTTCCTCATCTGGGTGGAGTAATGCTCATAACACACTGCCAAACTCGTATGCTGGACAGTCGCTGTTTGAGTGTCAGTTCGGTTTCGCCTCCCATTTCCTGAACAAGAGGCCGACGCGAGGGTGCCATCAGCCGAGGCGTTCATTCGACGATGTCGCCGCACCTGGATCAGAGCGCGATCCTCCTTGCTCCTCTGTCCCACACCAACATCAGGCAAACCGGCACCGAAGACCTCTTCGGCTCCTCCGACTGGGTCAACGGGTGTGTCTGTCAACCCGTGATCTTCCCTTAAAAGGTGGACTCGCAGAAGCTCACTCCTCGCGACAAAGGCCCATTCAAGATCCTGAGTCGCATCAACCTATCGTCTCCAGCTTCCCAGGTCCGGGGGGGGGAGGGTACTGTCATGGCTCTTCCTGGCACCAGAGACCACCCTATAAACTTTTATTGGACTCAGGTGTGTCTTATTATTTCATTATTGTGTCCCTGTTAAAAGAGGTGTGTTTTCTGAGGTCCTTTGCAGAAGCTTGAATTGTTTACCATGTGCGTTCGTTTCCTGAGTGAGTTTGAGACTTAGTGTTTGTTATTTTTTCATGTGTACTGTGATCCTGCGGCTACCGTATCAGTAAAGTATTATGTTTATTCTTAACCACCGATTCCTCGTCTGGTCTCTTCTCTGCACCTGGGTCCAACCTTACCACGTCACAGCAAGCTTCTGCCACAACATGGACCCAACAGAGATCCCCCAGATCCGGAATGTGATAGCCCACCAAGGATCACTGTTAGGACGTCAGCAAGAACAGTTTTCCCAAATCTCTGCAACCCTTCGGTCACTTGCAGAGTCCCTCCAACCACGGCACGCCCCCAACCCAGGAGGAGCCAATGCCCAGGTCTCTTCGCCCAGTGCTACAGACGTCGTTGTGGTTCCTCCAGGGAATCTGCACCGGGAACCCAAGATCCCAGCCCTGAGCACTATGACAGCCACCCGGGAGGATGCAAGGGGTTCCTCACTCAGAGTTCTCTGGTGTTCGAGGTACAGTCCTCCTCGTTCCACACCGATCGGGCCATGATCGCCTACATCCCTCTCTACTCTCGGGCAAGGTCCTGGCGTGGGCAACGGCGGTGTGGGAACAGCAGCCACCATCTTGCAGATCCATAGTAGCCTTCACCGCCAAGCTGCGATGAGTCTTCGACCACCCAGTCGGCGGACTAGAAGCGGCCAGCCAACGGTTCAACCTCCGCCAATGGGCCAGACCAGTGGTTGACTTCGCCATAGAGTTCCGCACCCTCGCCGCCTAGAGAGGGTGGAATACAGAGCCATTGGTTACCGCTTTTTTTTTTTAAGCCATGGGGCCAACTTTTAGACTGGGTGTAGTAGGCTACTGTCCCCATAGCCTTGACCTGTCCAAAACCTTACAAATAAATATTTAGAGAATCTCTCCCATCCCTAAAAAAAGTCACCACACAAACGAGCTGAGTATCTGGACGTATGTACAAAATATAAGTAATGCACAGTACAAATAAAAATGACACAAGACCTAATGCACACAGTAAAAACAGAAACCGGTTAAGTAACAGAGTAGGCTACAAAGGCTGTGTTTACATAGGCAGCTCAATTCAGATTTTTTTTTCTCCACTAATTTGGTCTTTTGACCAATCACATCAGATCTTTTCTAATCAGTTATTATCCAAACAGGTCTGGACAGGGTTGATGTTTACATATGGGGTCTTAATATTATTGCAATATCGTATTGTAAATAACCTTTAGTATAAGCCTAAACAGTACCAAAGAGGGAAAAAAGTGACATGCTGGGAGAACGACCATGGTTTAGTTTCCTCCAAATTATTGATCAGTCATAATTCACTAACGGAGCCTTTAACATGATAACCTATAGCAAGACGCGTGGTCAAATTATGAAAATGTAGAAAAGCGGCAATCGATAAAAAAGTGCAAAGGATCACACGTTAAGCAAATACTATGGCTTTATAAAGGAATAAAGTGTCAATCAAAAAGTAGCCTAAAGAGTCCTTCGTATTGTAGCCTACATTATATTGGACAGTGGCCTTGCGCATGCTTACAGAAGCTATGTGCCTTTATGCATCAGTTTGGACATCTTCTGCACTTTGACGAATGGAAAACGCTTGAAGATTCACAGAATATAATACAATTTCAAAAGACTGCATTATAATACCACTGTATTCTTTTTTATATCTGATACAGCAACTGAAATCGACAATTCACCCACTGCCCACCGTTCATTCTGGCTAGATCTAAAAAGGTACAGGGGGAACATTAGGCCGACACATTATACCTTTGCCATGCACATGTCATGCACCGCAGCCTTCTACTGCGACTCAATCATTGTCTGTCCCATGTATCCCCAATACATTTAGAGCTCAGTTTAAATTCTGCTACTACAGTCCGTGGCCTTTCTGTAGCCTACAATGCTTTCGAAAATTTGATTTTGCGCTGGCATTTGACAGGAGAACCCTTTTTCCTCATTCTGGATGATAACTCTTCATAAATATCTTTATTTCTATTTGCCCATTTTATTCAGAGCTGGACGCGGTCTTGGACTGTGGCATCCGACCACAGTGCCAATAGGCACTTGGCTTCTAATGAAGACCATGATCTTAATTCTGGAGGAATTGTAGAAGTATTGTTGTCTATGATTACTTACTACCTCAACTGGCCAGTGTGTTTTGTTTTGAGAGTCCAGGATAAGCATAATGTCGGCCAAATGTATATGCTTTCATTGTCAGTATTCGTACGAGATGCACCTTTGACTACCTCCAGAGGTGGTCAGGAAGCTCTAATCACAATCAGATCACAATTAGTGTTTTGATTGTCTACACATGTGGGCACAATCTGAATGTGGACAAGAACACAACTAAGTATAAACGGGGCAAAAAAACACCTGTGAGATGGTAAGTCACCAGCAGTGAATTCATAGAAATAAACACTTAAAAAAAAATCCTACCTGAACTACAAAGTCCTACATTGCAGAAGTTACATTGTATCTAACAAAAGTGGTGCCACCTTATTAACTGCACAGTCGTGAAAGTAAAGGACTGAAGGTTCCAAGGAAGGAGACACTTCACATGTAGGAATTCAAAACACAGAGTAGATGGCAAAAATATTGTTTTAAATGGAAGTGAGGAAATGAAAGGAGAAAAGTAAGTGAGAAAACAGATTTAGGATAGGAAATAAGAAAAAGGGAGTTGGATAGGAAAAGAAAATATGAAATGAAATTAAGCGAGAAAAGACAGTCAAAGATGAAAGGGATAGATGGATAGATAGATATTCTCTGGCTGGTGACCGGCAGGTGACGGTGGGTAACTGGCAGGTGAGTGGCAGATGCGCCAGGTGATCGGCAGATGGGGCGGGTGACTGGCAAATGCGGCAGGTGACCGGCAACACCGATACCATAAGGAGATCAGGATGCCTTTCCCCTATGGGGACAAACTGAAGAACCCTATATGGTTATACTTACACTCATACAAAAAAAGGTGCCATGTATACTGAACAAAAATATAAAAGCGCAACAATTTCAAAGACTTTACTGAGTTACAGTTCATAAAGAAAAAGTCAATTTAAATCAATAAATTAGGCCTCAATCTATTGATTTCACATGACTGGAAATACAGATATGCATTCGTTGGTCACAGATACCTTCAAAAACAAAAAGGTAGGGAGGTGGATCAGAAAACCAGTCTGTATCTGGTGTGACCACCATTTGCCTCATGCAGCGCAACACATCTTCATATAGAGTTGATCAGGCTGTTGATTGTGGCCTGTGGAATGGTGTCCCACTCCTCTTCAATGGCTGTGCGAAGTTGCTGGATATTGAAACACGCTGTCGTACACGTCGAGCCAGAATATCCCAAACATGCTCAATGGGTGGGACATTTTCAGCTTCCAAGAATTGTTGCACAGATCCTTGCGACATGCTGAGATATTGCTGAAGCATGAGATGCTGGCAGCAGATGAATGGTATAACAATGGGCCTCAGGATCTCGTCACTTTATCTGTGTGCATTCAAATTGGCATCGATAAAATGCAATTGTGTTCGTTGTCCATAGCTTATGCCTGCCCATACTATAACCCCACCACCACCATGCGGCACACTGTTCACAACGTTGACATCAGCAAACTGCTCGCCCTCACAACGCTATACACGTGGACTGTGGTTGTGAGGCCGGTTGGACATACTGCCAAATTCTCTAAAACAACGTTGGAGGCGACTTATGGTAGAGGAATTAACATTAAATTCTCTGGCAACAGCTCTGGTGGACATTGCCAATTGCAGGCTCCCTCAAAACTTGAGATATCTGTGGCATTGTCTTCTGTGACAAAACGGCACATTTTAGACTGGCCTTTTATTGTCCCCAGCACAAGATGCACCTGTGTTAATGATCATGCTGTTTAATCAACTTCTTGATATGCCACACCTGTCAGGTGGATGGATCGTCTCGGCAAAGGAGAAATGCCCACTAACAGGGATGTAAAAACATTTGTGCACAAAATTAGAGAGAAATAAGCTTTTTGTACATATGGAACATTTCTGAGATATTTTATTTCAGTTCATGAAACATGGGACCAACACTTATATTTTTGTTCAGTATAAGTTGGGAGTCATTTTACAGCTTGCATTGATGGTAGTTCCTATAACTAAATAGATTACAACATTTTAAAAATGACTACATGATAGCAGTTTGTCGGACGGCGAACTCTCTCGAGCTGTCACCAGCTGTGTTCAGTGCCTTAGATGCGGAGAATGTGATTGGCAGATGTGATTAGCAGAGACGGTCCCTGGATGCGAAAGTGGGATGGGCAGGGGCAAAATCATGAATATTCATGAGTCTTGATATAGAACCCGCCGGGTGATTGGTTGAGCCTTCTTGAGTGTGACGTCACACAGATGCTCTACAGAGACGTCTATTTAGCTAGATGGTGCCGCTACCATAAGCAGTTAGCGCCGAACAAACGACTTGGAAAACTCAGCTTCAGCTTGATCACTAAATTAATTGGGAAATAAATTAAAGCATCACCATCTAGCAACCAATATATTTATGTTGATATGTCTGATCATTCAAAAAAATGCCCACAAATCGTTATTTTTTACTTTTCCACAAACGGTCTGGTATGCGTTGCTTTATATGAGCAAGTTAATGCGTCCACGATTAGTTGGTGGCTACTGCCTGGCCAGTGATCTAGCTAGCTATTTTTCAGTAATTAGCTATCATCCTCAAAGTGGTGGTCAGTGGATAAACTATTATTGTCTGAATACGAACTTGTCACCAGATATTCTTGCCCGTGGTGTAATCATTTCTAACAAGTTGGATAATGTAGCCTGTGTGCCCATGAGCTCCCAAGTCTTGATAGCTGTGTCTTTTTGGTATCCACAATTACTTAGTTAGCTAACTAGTTGGCTACTACATGGCCAGTTTGAGCCAGAATGCTAGCTAGCCAGCTACATTTCAGGCAGTAGCTATCCTTCTAAATGCAGTGGTTACTGGATAAACTAGTTTATGAGTTGAACCTATCAAATGTTTGGACACACCTACTCATTCAATAATTTTTCTTAATTTTTTACTATTTTATACATTGTAGAATAAATCAATGAAATAATAATCACTAATATGGAATCATGCAGTAACCAAAAAAGTGTTAAACAAATCTAAATATATTTTATACTTTAGATTCTTCAAAGTTGCCACCCTTCGCCTTTGACAGCTTAGCACACTCTTGGCATTCTCTCAACCAGCTTCACGAGGAATGCTTTTCCTACAGTCTTGAAGGAGTTCCCAAATATGCTGAGCACTTGTTGGCTGCTTTTCCTTCACTCTTCGGTCCAACTCATCCCAAACCATCACAGTTGGCTCGAGGTCAGGTGATTGTGGAGGCCAGGTCATCTGATGCAGCATTCCATCACTCTCCTTGGTCAAATTGCCTTACACAGCCTGGAGGTGTGTTGGGTCATTGTCCTGTTGAAAAACAAAATGATAGTCCCACTAAGCGCAAACCAGATGGGATGGCGTATTGCTGCAGAACGCCATGGTAGCCATACTGGTTAAGTGTGCCTTGAATTCTAAATAAATCACAGTCAGTGTGACCAGCAAAGCACCCCCACACCATCATACCACCTCCTCCATGTTTCACGGTGGGAACCATTCATGCGGAGATGATCCATTCACCTACTGATGATAGTCATGATAGTCCCACTAAACCCAAACCAGATGGGATGGCGTATTCCTGCTGTAGCCATGCTGGTTAAATGTGCCTTGAATTCTAAATAAATCACTGACAGTGTCACCAGGAAAGCACCCCCACACCTCCTCCTCCATGCTTCACGGTGGGAACACATGTGGAGATAATCCATTCACCTACTCTGCGTCTCACAAAGACATGGAGGTTGGAACCAAAAGTCTCAAATTTGGACTCATCAGACTAAAGGACAGATTTCCACCAGTCTAATGTCCATTGCTCGTGTTTCTTGGTCCAAGCAAGTCTCTTCATCTTATTGATGTCCTTTAGTAGTGGTTTCTTTGCAGAAATTTGACCATGAAGGCCTGATTCACGCAGTCTCCTCTGAACAGTTGATGTTGAGATGTGTCTGTTATTTGAACTCTGTGAAGCATTTATTTGGGCAATCTGAGGTGCAGTTTACTCTTAATGAACTTATCCTCTGCAGCAGTGAGTCTTCCTTTCCTCATAAGAGCCAGTTTCATCATAATGATTAATGGTATTTGCGACAGCATTTGAAGAAAGTTTCAAGGTTGTTGATATTTTCCGGATTGATTGACCTTCATGTCTTCAAATAGGGTCATCTTCTGTATACCACTCCTACCTTGTCACAACACAACTGATTGGCTCAAACGCATTAAGAAGGAAAGTAATTCCACAAATTAACTTAAGGCACACCTGTTAATTGAAATGCATTCCAGGGGACTACCTCATAAAGCTGGTTGAGAGAATGCCAAGTGTGTAAAGCTGTTATCAAGGCAAAAGGTTGCTACTATTTAGATTTGTTTAACACTTTTTTGGTTACTACATGATTCCATATGTGTTATTTCAGAGTTTTGATATCTTCACTATTATTCTTCAATGTATAAAATAGTAAAAAAAGCATTCTGAAGTTGCAAAGTCGATATCCACGTTTATAAAACACAGGGCATCCAGTTATTGTTATTTGTGATCGTAAACATTATTTTGAGCTAATTCTATGAGGGGGGGAGTGTACCATTTTTTTCATGTGAAAATATTTGTAACATTGGGGGGGGGGGGGGTGCATTTTCTTTAGGACACCATGACATCTTGATTTTTTAAAACTGTGCTTTAATGTACAGGGATAGGTATGTGGACTGTGCTTAATGTTGGTGCCGCTCTCCCCACATCCCTGTATCCCATACAGGTGTGTGCATTCAATTATTTTGGCACCATTGGGCTACCGACAAGAATAAATCCAACATTTTTAATATTAGCACTGCAAGCTGAGCAAGAGAAGCAGATCGTGTCCTAAAATATGGGATCATAAAAAACTACCCATACTGGATGGGATCAAAGTATTATTATTATTTTTTAAACAGTATGCATTTCATTGGTGGTGGCTAAGGTGAGTTACCCAAAACATAATGTAAAGCACTTAGAGGCCTGATGGAAAGCGCTTTAAATAAATGCAATGCAATGCATCCATTCATTCATTTTTACAGCAGACAGTACAAAAAAGTTAAATGGAGTTAAATGGACACAATGATACCTCTGTGTTCTGACAGCTTGATACATATTTGTGTACAGGAAAAGCATTACAAAAAAAAGCTTTAAAAAAAAGAACATACTTTTGAAGGCAAATAAATTCTTACTGAAGGGCGTTGTTGACCTGGGTATTGTGCTCCTTTGGTAGTAAAGCTGCCCCCCCCCCCCTCCAACTCCATTGGTCGACAGCAGGAGAGAGACAAAACCGCTCAAGAGCCCTCAACTAAAAATAGGGTCCTCATTTGTCCATTTCGGTCCTTCAGTCATTTTCCCCTTCTTATGACCTCTGTCTCTGTCATTCGTTCTGGTTTGTATTCAGGAGTGTATTCATTAGACACCAAATGGAAGAAAAACAGTCTGAAACAGGGTGGGGCTACCTGATCTTGTCCAATAAAAAAAATAAGCTTTTTTTTTGTTTCGACATGTTTTCAGACATTTTCTGTTGCATGCCCTAATGAAAATGACCCAGGTGTTGTTGGACGTTCCCATCTCTCTCACGTGATGAGGCAGCAGTTGATACAGCGCGGCCCCAGTCTTCTCTTCAGGGCGCCCTTCTTCCTTTTGGGGGTCAGGATAGCGATGATGGCCTCATCAAACACAGTTTTCAGTCCTTTCTGGGTGAGAGCCGAGCATTCCACGTAGACACACGCGCCAATCTGTAAGAGGAAGGGAGGGAAGGGCCAGGCTGTCACTCAAAAAACTATCAAGGAAAGGGTTAACCTCGTCCACAGGTTAGCTTAGGGAGGAAGTCTGGTGTTAGTCTAATAACAAGGCTCAATCAACAAAATGCCCCAGACTGAAGAGATCCAAAGTTCATCATAATGGTCATAAACAATTAGTTTGATGAGGGACAACCCATCTGTGTAGAGTAGGGTAAACCAACTACCGAGTGGCCCATTTACAATCTCAATTCCTTCTGGAACCCTCTGCTGGCTCCACAGTGATTACATACCTCCTTGGCTAGCTTCTGGCCCTGCTCTGTGGTGATGGGCTTCTCCTTCATGTCATTCAGTTTGGCAATGGTCTTGGGGTCGTCACGAAGGTCAATCTGAAACAGGGAGCGATAACGCAACACTTCCTGTCAGCACAGACAATCAGCAAGGCAGCCAATAGGCCAGCTTCTTAAGAAACTTCTTCAGTTGGAGCAAACAACTTGTTCATTTAACCATCTTCCCCATTTTCAAAAAGAGCAACTTGGGTCAGACTTCTGTAAGAAGTACTCCTCCTCTGTTTCACCATTCTTCAGCGGAGTAGAGAAAGAGAAACTCGTAGAGAAATGTGGCACATTAGTACCAGTGCAGAATTTCCAAACACAAACACTGTTTCTCTATTCTTATTATTTCATATGTTCTTGTGGATTTGAATTTAACTTCAACCACGAGACATTAGTCCCTTTATTTACTTGTATTTAAAATGCAGAGCCGACACACAGTGTCTGCTCGACCACGCGGTTCCTCTCTTACTACCACCCAAATAAAACAAATTCATCCTTTACCCGGCCTATGCCCCTTTACCCGGCCTACGCCCACTGATACCTGTAACAAATTCTTTATTGAGACAAAAATTCATTAACACATCTGTGGTTGTGTTTGATTTGTGGCGCTGGTCTGTCTGAATGGATTTGGGCCCGCATCGGTATGCAGTGTGAGTTATGGTTGGACTGATAAAAGAGCGGTGACTATCAGCTGACAGAAGGATAAATCACACGCCCACTCCACTAACCTCACCACCACCACCAATATGCCCATGTTCTATTTCTGGCGGCGGATGGACACCCACAAGTGTGGTTTGAAAAGTGTCTGGACTGATCTCTTGGAAAGTATCAGAGAGCTGTGGCACTAAATAGAAGTCAACTAATACCAAAAAGCTAAAAATGTTCCATTTGCTGTTAACATTTTTTTTCCCGGATTCGAAAATATCCACCTATATTTCTTTGTGCGTGTTCACGAATGGTCTTAAGAATAAAAGAAAAACAGAGAGCACAGCACATTTAAGTGGAGGTTCAGCTTTATAAATCACCCCCTCCCCTGTCAATGTGAAGTAGAGTGTGAGCATGAGTAGGGTGGATGTGGATAGAGCATGCCAGGCTCTCTGTGAAACTCAGCATGTGGAATGGCTAGGACACAGTATAGATACACGGTTTGGGTGTGGTGGCTGTAGCTCTTTAGGCTCACCTGAGTGCCTATGAGGAGGTATGGGACACTGGGGGCATACTCCTGCAGCTCGGTGACCCACTCTTCCCTCACATTCTGGAAACTGGCCGGGTTGACTACGGAGTAGCAGATCAGGAAGACGTCGGTCATGGGGTACGACAAAGGCCTCAAGCGGTCATAGTCCTCCTGGAAAAAGTTAAGGGAGGGTAATATATAAAAGAGTGAGACACACACACACACACACACACACACACACACACACGAGAGTAAGAGAGAGAGACAGAATAGAGAGAGAGAGACACAGGAGAGAGAGGCAGGAGAGACACACACACACACAGGAGAGACACACACACACACACAGGGGAGAGAGAAAGACACACACACACACACAGGGGAGAGAGAAAGACACACACACACACACACACACACACACACACACACACACACACGAGTAAGAGAGACACACGAGAGAGAGAGAGAGACACGGGAGAGGCACACAGGAGAGACAGACACATAGGAGAGAGAGAGGCATTAGGGGAGGGGAACAGGAGACACGGGGGAGAAAGAGAGCAACAGCCTTCCTTAGATCCTATCCACCAAGAGACTACCAGATCGTCTGAATTATTATTCATGAAATATTCAACCGGATGGAAAATGAGCTCCAAATGCAACCATCCTTATACTCCTCCTCACTGATGCAGAGGAGAGCAAACGTACACTGTGCTTATCTACTAGACTCCACCATGCACTGCCAAGCAACCAGGCTGTTTTATGGAAAATAGTGAATACTTTTATATGAAGGGAGTGATGAGCATAAAAAAAATTAAAAGAACGGAGCGGATGTGCAGATTTCTACAGATGACCTACATCCGACTGCTTATTTTATTGCCGTCACTCTGACTGGGGCTATTGGGCATAATTTCACATTAGCAGTACTCAACAGGAAGTATTGCGGAAGGCATCAGACAAAATTGCCATCTCCGATAGGCCTCCGTTTATTGTGTGGACCTAAATCGCTAATTCACATACCGTGTGCAACATGGTCGTGTTGGTGTAAATGCGGACCTAGCGTTTCCTCATCACTCCCTGATAACTGATTCTGACAGGCTGTCCTACTACATCAGCCCATATGAATATTCATGAGTTGTCTGACTTTAGGAGCATCTACAGCACACCCAGAATGACCAGAGTTTATATACGAGGGCCATACACATCCGGAATGACCAGAGTTTATTATACGAGGGCCATACACATCCGGAATGACCAGAGTTTATATACGAGGGCCATACACATCCGGAATGACCAGAGTTTATATACGAGGGCCATACACATCCGGAATGACCAGAGTTTATACAAGTGATGCCGAGCGCACACATCAAGACTAGTTATGATATGATGGTGACGGGCAAGCTTGAAGAAAGGAATATATGACTTGTCTGATTAAGCTTAACAAACTAACTTAATCAACATGCCTCAAGTCAAGACCAGACTCATGGACCATTAAGAAGTCTTGGACAACCTTGTGGTGATGCCACCATAGTATCTGTTATTCCCACTCGTGGTGAGCGCAGTGGTTTCATGTGAATTCCCAAGTGTGTGTGTGTGTGTGTGTGTGTGAGCTAGAAGATATGGTAGAAGAAGAAAAAAGATATCCATATCAGGATACATTTCTTGATGTGATAAAGATAAATAAAACGATAAGTTTATAACATTAATGTGCACCACAGTTTTTTGTTATTGTCTTTGAAACTACTACTACTAGTTTGATGGTTGTAGACCACCAATTGTCCCATTAACAATTACACATATTAGCAAAGTTATTTCATTTCAAACTTCACATTTCTCTAGTACAGGCTAATTATTATCAAATGAGCTATATCAGCAAAATGCCTGCGATAAGTGATCGATGTCGACCAGTTTCAGTTCATCTTCCCAGCTCTAGTGTGTGTGTGTGTGTGTGTGTGTGTCCTCGGTTCCCCTTATGGAGAACCCCATCCCAGTGTACTGTACTAGAACACACAGTAACACTCAGCAGTGAAACAGTAAACACAACATGTCTGGTGAAGGTGGCCAATCGCTCTCCTCCATCCCCATCACATGTCAGAAATGCTTCCCCAAAGTTCCTCAGTAAAAAGCATGAAGGAGGAAGAGTAAAACTACAAGAGGGGCCAGCAAAGAGGTAAGACAGAGGAAGGAGAAGAGAAAGGTTTATACTGGAGATGCTAATAAAGGCACTGAAGGCAGGGCAGATTCCAACTACTCTCCCCGTACGCGTCCTTATATTTCCATCAGGGCAAGGCTTTTTATGGCATTTCTACTTGGCTGGTATGTGATCTCAACTGTGAGCGAGTGTGTCAAGTCAGTGACATACGAGCGTCTATAATATCAGTGAGTCACTCCCCCCCTCTTCCTCGGGCCCAGCAGCTGTGTCAGAGACGCCTGTTCAGACGTGACCACAGGGAGAATAATGAGCGCAGGCACTAAACTTCATGGTCCAAAACACAAAACTGGTCTGAACACTGCACTGTAAAAAGAGGTTATTGTGTATTTTACAGTTTCTTGGTTGCCAGTTGGGATTAATATTTATTTATTTATTATTAAATTCATAAGCGCCCATTTAAAGCATTAAAAGAAAAAAAAGAAAAATTAACAGGATATGTTCACTATGCCAGGGTTCTCTCATATGGGCAGCAAGTACAAAACAGAGCAGAGGAAATGTTATAGGCGAGCGACGTGCTTTGATAATCCAAGCCAGGGATTACAGAATAAAGTTTAGGAAATGTACTGCTAGACAGGGGTCAAGATTTGGGGTTTCAGTGGGAATGGGACTGGATAGGAAAACAGCTTAGGCTTTAGGACAAGAGAAGATGCAATTTTCCCTCACGCCTCTTCGAATTGTTAACAGATGCCTATGTAGTAAATTGTGCATAGGCCTATCAAATTTGTGTCTGTGTGAAGAGTCACTATGACAGCTAAAAGAGACACGCGTTGTTTGTAGGCTATACAGTGCATTGGGAAAGTATTCAGACCCCTTGACTTTCTCCACTTTGTTACGATACAGCCTTATTCTAAAATTGATTTAAAAAAAACATTTAATCCATCTACACACAATACCCCATAATGACAAAGTGAAAGCAGGTTTTTAGAAATTCTTCAAAATGTATAAAACCGTCAAACTGAAATACCTTATTTACATAAGTATTCAGACCTTTTCTATGAGACTCGAAATTGAGCTCAGGTGCATTCTGTTTCCATTGATTATCTGGCCGCCCGGTCAAACTGAGCAATCGGGGAAGAAGGGGCTTGGTCAGGGAGGATACCAAGAACCTGATGGTCACTCTGACAGAGCTCCAGAGTTCCTCTGTGGAGATGGGAGAACCTTCCAGAAGGACAACAATCTCTGCAGCACTCCACCAATCAGGCCTTTATGGTAGAGTGGCCAGACGGAAGCGCCTCTTTAGTAAAAGGCACATGACAGCCCGCTTGGAGTTTGCCAAAAGGCACCTAAAGGACTCAGACCATGAGAAACAAGATTCTCTGGTCTGATGAAACCAAGATTGAACTCGTCGGGAACTCTTCGGGCTTCGGGACAAGTCTCAATGTCATTGAGTGGCCCAGCCAGATCCCGGACTTGAAGCCAATCGAACATCTCTGGAGACACCTGAAAATAGCTCTGTATCAATGCTCCCCATCCAACCTGGCAGAGCTTGAGAGGATCTGCAGAGAAGAATGCGAGAACCTCCCCAAATACAGGTGTGCCAACCTTGTAGCGTCATACCCAAGAAGATTCAAGGCTATAATCGCTGCCAAAGGTGCTTCAACAAAGTACTGTGTAAAGGGTCTGAATGCTTATGTGATATCTGTTTATATTTTGCAGAAATTTCATCTGTTTTTCCTTTGACATTATGGAGTATTGTGTGTAAATTGAAGAGAAAACTGTTTTATCCATTTTAGAATAAGGCTGTAACGTAACAAAATATGGAAAAAGTCAAAGGGTCTGAATACTTTCCGAATGCACTGTATGTAGGGGTTTCCTGTTAGGGTTTATTAATGGCATTCGGGTCGCGTGTGCAGTCCGGCAGTATCAATTAGGCGTGTGCTTTGAATTGATGGTGACTTTGTGTGAAGTAAATACACTAGGCTAAAGTCTTCCATGTGACAAACTGTTTAGATAAATGTGCCATTTTGTTTTTTGCTAATCTGCTGCTGCGCATGTGTGTATTAGTGCGTGATTGAGGAAAAATGTTATTTCCCAGGTCTTAAATTATATATATATATATATATATATATATATTGATTATTTTTTTTACATTTATTTTTTTATTTATTTTTTTTATTTTTTTAAATCTGGAAATGTGAAGAATTCCCAGACAGTCCCGGGATCCAGGTTACCCATGTTAATCCCTAGTTGCCAGCTAGTTACTGAATTTCATATTACAGTACTTCACCAAAACTGTCTGAGCATTTCCCAACACGGGATGAACCGTGTAGAATAGATTGCTAGTTCAATCCAAGGTATCACATTCAAGGTGATTACATCGCACGCCATACAATGGCGCTTTAGACCCATGATGGTCAATGGGGAAACAGTTTAAAAACATCCACCCGCAGGCTGTAGTGTTCAAATGAACATGACATGTCTAGCGCTCTCATTGGTGTTCAAAGGGGCATGACATGTCTAGCTACCTCCCATTGGGGTTCAGCTGAGTGGAGAGGAACGAGGCCCTGCGGCAGCAGCAGATCCCATTTTACTCTCTACCCCCTGCAGGGATGTCTAGGGGGTCACTGGGTCATATCTCAGGGAGGGCATCGAGTCACAAACTTAACAAGGCACTGTACAAAAAAAACAACGGGGGGAGGGTAAATAGTCATAGAAGAGTGATTGAAGGATGTGCAACTGAGTGTGAGTGCAGGAGGGAGTGAAAAAATTAGGAACTGAGCAGCAACAAAAGGGAGAGAGCGAAGAGAACGAGTGAAGAGACCGATCCCAGCGGGACTTCGTTCTGAGCCCAGTGTTGCCATGGGTACTACAACAGCACATAACATCCACTTCCTGCTCCGATACACAGAAGCAATGCTATGCTAGCTTGCTAGGATGAGTGCATCAGCTAGGGAGAGGATGACTGAATGAATAAAGACTCTCCATTCCATTCCTTCTGTTCTTGGCCCACATGTTCAAGAGCGAAGAGATGTGTTACGTATAGATCTATGGAATATGCGGGCCTCCCGAGTGGCGCAGTGGTCTAAAGCACTGCATCGCAGTGCTAGCTGTGCCACTAGAGACTCTGGGTTCGAGTCCAAGCTCTGTCGCAGCCGGCCGCGACCGGGAGACCCATAGGGTGGCACGCAATTGGCCCAGCGGCGTCCGGGTTAGGGGAGGGTTTGGCCGGCAGGGATGTCCTTGTCCCATCACGCACTAGCGACTCCTGTGGCAAACCGGGTGCAGTGCATGCTGACACGGTAGCCAGGTGTACGGTGGTTCCGACACATTGGTAAGGCTGGCTTCTGGGTTAAGTGGGCATTGTGTCAAGAAGCAGCGCGGCTTGATTGGGTTGTGTTTCGGAGGACGCACCTTCGCCTCTCCCGAGTCCGTACGAGAGCTTCAGCAATGAGACAATTGCATACCATGAAATTGGGGAGAAAAAAAATGAATAAATAGATCTATGGAATATACAGGTGGTGTAATAAGCAATACCCAGACAAAAACATAGGGCAATGCAGATAGAACACTGACACACCTTACTGTATGCTGTTGTGCTCATGTGACTGTTAATGGGTTTACATGTGACAGCATCACAATTGCTTAAAAATACATCCTCTCCTTCATCCGACTTCAAGACACCTGACAGGGAAAACAATATGGCGGAAGCGCATCTTTACGCTGGCTTTCACCTCGTCTGTTCTTCCAGATCAGAGTGATGAAGAGCCGAAGAGAATATGAATTTAAGTCAGTTGAGACAGAGCGTGTCTGCAAAGCCTTATTTTCTCTTTGAGAAAATGGTTAATCTTCCCTTATGAAACAGCTGAGGATTCTGGGAGCTTCAGATCTGCCAGGTACATAAATATTAAAAAGGGTCCTTGGAGCCAATAAAACATGTGTAATGCAGAGCAAGAGGTGGGGACTGTAGCAGGAGAGTGTGAATTGAGGGGGGGTTGGTGGCTGGGTTGGACAAGGTTCCTCAACAGAGGTAAAGCATTAATTGTTGCACTCTTCTATATCCCCGGCCTGAGCCTCCTAGGGTTGAATTACAGGATTCAAGAGCAGATTTGCAGCGGTCCACTCCCCCTTACTCCCTCTCTCTCCCTCTCAGCCAGCCCCTCGGTCTCGCTCGCTTCCTCTTTCCCCGCCGTCTACCTCGCTTCCTCTCCATCTCTTGGTTTCCCCTCGCTCTCTGGCACTCCCTTCTTTGATCAGAGGCCGAAGCTATAAAACATTACCAGCTGGCCTTGTGCTCAGCCTAAAGAAGTCGGTGGGGGGGGGGGGGGATTGGAGGCGCTGCGTTTGAAGGGAAGTAACTCTACTCTGTGGCCTCGGCGCCCACAGTCGACATCTGGGAAACTTCTCAATTTCACAGTTCTGAATCAGCTAAAACAAAAAGGCTCTAGACATGGAGTTGCAATCACAGACAAAGGGGTAAACAAAAAGCCGTGTGAATCACTACTGAGTAGTAGATTTACGATGATTTAGTTTCCGCCAAAGAATGAGTTATGGCGGCCACAGATTTATGTGGGAATAATGATTGAGTCGGTGGAAACAATAGCAACTGTAATTTGCGACACATGTACTTGTATTTTATTAAATGAACAAACATTTCTCAACCTCAAATCTATTCACTTTTCACCGGACGGATAATGTTTCAGTTCAGGACCTTATTTGGACTTCACACAGATAAAAATCAGGTTCAGAGGAGAGTTAACAATTCATCGCTGCATGTGACATGCCTTCGGTTCAGACCCAGCTAGGGAAAACAGAGCTAAAAGATTTTAAAAGGAAAAAGTGAGTGAGTATGTTCTCTTTCAAAAATGTGTTTCTGTGTATCACATATGGGGATTTGCCAGGACCACCAATACTCACTGAAGAACAAGTCAATAGCATATGTTGGGAGACAGACAGGTAATGTGGTGAATGAGGTGAGCGAATGAAGGAGCCACTCTCCCGCCCTCTAGTCATTCTCGCTTCTCTTCTTCGCGAAGAGCATTACTCTCTAAGCCAGGCCAACTCCAGTCCTCGGTGGCCTGATTTTCCCCAGCTAACACACCTGACTCCAATAATCAACTAATCATGATCTTCAGTTAAACATGCAATTAGTTTAAATCAGGTGTGTTTGCTAGAGATGGGGGGAAAGTGTGACACCAATCAGGCCCCTGAGGACTAGAATTGCCCAGGCCTGGTCTAAGCGCTCCCCAGCACAACTGGATCCCTGGTTTCCTGCTCATAAGTTCACCTCTGATAACCAGGTGGTGAATCGCATCTCTGCATGTCTGGCAGACATATCAGTGTGGATGACGGATCACCACCTCAAGCTGAACCTCGGCAAGACGGAGCTGCTCTTCCTCCCGGGGAAGGACTGCCCGTTCCATGATCTCGCCATCACGGTTGACAACTCCATTGTGTCCTCCTCCCAGAGTGCTAAGAACCTTGGCGTGATCCTGGACAACACCCTGTCGTTCTCAACTAACATCAAGGCGGTGACCCGTTCCTGTAGGTTCATGCTCTACAACATTCGCAGAGTACGACCCTGCCTCACGCAGGAAGCGGCGCAGGTCCTAATCCAGGCACTTGTCATCTCCCGTCTGGATTACTGCAACTCGCTGTTGGCTGGGCTCCCTGCCTGTGCCATTAAACCCCTACAACTCATCCAGAACGCCGCAGCCCGTCTGGTGTTCAACTTTCCCAAGTTCTCTCACGTCACCCCGCTCCTCCGCTCTCTCCACTGGCTTCCAGTTGAAGCTCGCATCCGCTACAAGACCATGGTGCTTGCCTACGGAGCTGTGAGGGGAACGGCACCTCCGTACCTTCAGGCTCTGATCAGGCCCTACACCCAAACAAGGGCACTGCGTTCATCCACCTCTGGCCTGCTCGCCTCCCTACCTCTGAGGAAGTACAGTTCCCGCTCAGCCCAGTCAAAACTGTTCGCTGCTCTGGCACCCCAATGGTGGAACAAACTCCCTCACGACGCCAGGTCAGCGGAGTCAATCACCACCTTCCGGAGACACCTGAAACCCCACCTCTTTAAGGAATACCTAGGATAGGATAAAGTAATCCTTCTAACCCCCCCCCCCCCTTAAAAGAGTTAGATGCACTATTGTAAAGTGGTTGTTCCACTGGATATCATAAGGTGAATGCACCAATTTGTAAGTCGCTCTGGATAAGAGCGTCTGCTAAATGACTTAAATGTAAATGTAAAATAAGTGAACCGTGAATGATATTGTTGCCTGGTGTACGTCTTTAGACCCCGTCGAAAGGTTGAGTACTGACCAAAAGTGTTTTTGCTGTGTGTAGAAATTGCTTTTCTGTTTCTCTGTCTCCGTTGGTAGCTAACTATTGAGACTCGGTTAGCCCATTCTGCAAGACTTTGGCGAACTAGGCTAGCTCACTGAGGCAAGCTAACCTGCACACACGGTAGCATTGCTAGCTCCCTTCTCTCATCTAGCTTAACCTACGTTAACCCGTTGCGTTAAATAGACCAACCATCTCAGCTTCACGGCTCCTTCGGTTGCAGGAGCACAACAACTGAAGGCCAACTCTGCCCGCACGCGTTTCCCTTCCGCCATCACTGAGCTAGCTAGAGCAAACCTTCATAACCATCCCAAGTCCAGCGTTGAAGGATTTCTACCCTCAATGCAGCATTTGCTTGGGAAAAGAACATGCCCAACAGGAGCTTGACGACCCGGAGTTCCTGTAAGCACTGCAAACTACTGACTAGAGCAGCTCTGAGGAGGATGCTTAAAAGAGCATCTCAATATCCCCTCACCTCTGAGCCAACCGCAAAAGCGGAGGCTCAGCCACTCATTCTCAGAGCTTTCAATGTGACCTCTTTATTGTTAGCTTATCCGGCTGAGCTACTGCAGGGGGTGGGGAAGCAACTGGACTCGGCTAACCTAGATCCAGATGCGTGGGAGGAGATCACTAGGATTACAGTCCTGAACTTCTGAACCTCCCATAGCGTCATTCAAGGCTGTGGTCGTACCATGAGCTGAGCAGTGGGAGAAAAAAAAGGTACCTTGGCTGAGTTAATCCAGATTGACAAAGAAAAAGAAGGTGGACCTCCTGGATGCCCCAATTACACCCAAGGAGTTGGGGACCACTGTCACCGCAATGCGACAGAAGTGTGATATAGGTATGAAAGAAGGCGACGCCGTCAGCTTCTACCTGCCCTGCACACCCGGGCTTTGTGGCAGGCCGTTGGTTCCAACATCTCACGCCAGTCTCACAGCTGGGAGGGGGCAACTAGCTGGCCTTGGGGGACTGAGGTCCCCAGCGACACAGCGGTCTGCTAAGACTCAGGCTAGGCCCCTGAACCAGGCCAAACCTGTAGGTAAGCAGTCCTATGCTGCAGCAGGGTTCCGCCTTTCTAACCCTCCTAAGGAAGGTAAGGGTCGGCCAACCTAGGGCGCGGCCCTGGCGTCTGAGGTGGATAGAGAGCAAAGCCTACGGCTCCCTGCCCTACCTTCTCTCCTCCGGTTTACCGTTTGCCACTCCATCCTCTCTCTGCGTTTTGCAGCAGTGGAGAGGGCTGCATTTGAACAAAAACCTATTCTCTGTGCAGCAGCTCTCTTTGTGACCGTGCTCACATGAGAAAAATGCACCTTTTGTTCCCCCACCTTAGAGCCCACAGCTTTTTACATGTAGCCTTCCCAGAAGAGCCATGGTTGTCCAGGACACACATTGCGCAACTACTAGGATTGAATGAGCGCTCAGGGTGTTATGCTCTTTGCTCATTGGGTAACCACATTAGTCGCTCTTCTACAGTATCCTGCCGGATCACGCGGGCTATTAGATTTATTTATAATGGCGAGGGTCACAGCCTTGGGAGCGGTTTTGCACACACTTGGCATTCTCCAACAGTCTTGAAGGAGTTCCCACATATGCTGAGCACTTGTTGGCTGCTTTTCCTTCACTCTGCGGTCCAACTCATCCCAAACATCTCAACTGGGTTGAGGTCGGGTGATTGTGGGGGCCAGGTCATCTGATGCAGCACTCCATCACTCTCCTTCCTTCTTACACAGCCTGGAGGTGTATTTTGGGTAATTGTACTGTTGAAAAACAAAATAGTCCCACTAAGCCCAAACCAGATGGGATGGCGTATTGCTGCTGTAGCCATGCTGGTTAAATGTGCCTTGAATTCTAAATAAACCAATGACATTGTCACCAGAAAAGCACCCCCACACCTCCTCCTCCATGCTTCATGGTGGGAACACATGCGGAGATAATTCGTTCACCTACTCTGCGTCTCACAAAGACACGGCGGTTGGAACCAAAAATCTCAAATTTGGACTCATCAGACCAAAGGACAGATTTCCACCGGTCTAATGTCCATTGCTCGTGTTTCTTGTCCCACACAAGTCTCCTCTTCTTACTGGTGTCCTTTAGTAGTGGTTTCTTTGCAGCAATTCGACCATGAAGGCCTGATTCACGCAGTCTCCTCTGAACAGTTGATGTTGTCTGTTACATGAACTCTTAAGCATTTATTTGGGCTGCAATTTCTGAGGCTGGTAACTCTAATGAACTTATCCTCTGCAGCAGAGGTAACTATGGGTCTTCCTTTCCTGTGGCGGTCCTCATGAGAGCCAGTTTCATCATAGCGCCTGATGGTTTTTGCGACTGCACTTGAAGTTATTTTCAAAGTTCTTAATTTTCTGAATTGACTGACCTTCATGTCTTACAGTAATGGACTGTCGATTCGCTTTGCTTATTTAAGCTGGTCTTGCCATAATATGGACTGGGTCTTTTACCAAATAGGGCTATCTTCTGTATACCACCCCTACCATGTCACAACAACTGATTGGCTTAAACGCATTAAGAATTAAAGAAACCCACAAATTAACTTAACAAGGCACAACTGTTAATTGAATGAAGCTTAGAGAGAATGCCGAGTGTGCAAAGCTGTCATCAAGGCAAAGGGTCACTACTTTAAATGAAGAAAAATTCAACTTTGAAGAATCTCAAATATAAAATATTGATTTGTGGAACACTTTTTTGGTTGCAACATGATTCCATATGTGTTATTTTACAGTTGACATCATCACTATTCTACAATGTAGAAAATAGTAAAAAATAAAACCTTGAAGCTGTCCAAACTTTTGACTGATACTGTATATGTTACAGCACTTTGGTTTCACTAATAAATGTGTTGAAATGGAATCAAATCTGTTTCTGTCTTTCAGTCATTGTTAAATAGGATAGATGGGCTATATGGTCTGCCTATAACCAGCCTGAGTAGGCCTATAACTCCATTCCTATTCCATTCAGTTTAGAGGAATTTATCAAATTGGAAATGAGCTATTATCAGGCTGGTTAATGCGATGCAAGCCAATCAAGGGCAGCTACTGAGTTGCAACTCTGGCATACTGCACACTTTTCACTAAAAGTTCTGTGCTAAACAGTATGCCACGATGAGTAAATTGTATACAGTTTATGTATGTAATATGCTAGTATGGTATTCGGACAGCCAGTGAAAACATCCCTACTAGACACTGGACATAAGACCCCTGTTCCTCACATAATAGACCCATTGAAATGATTCGCTAGGCCTACAACCACTGTCTACCACAGACCAGACTGAAATTAGAGCAATGTGTGAAAACCACACCTGTTGCAGTTTATAGAGTCTGGTCAGAATGTCAAGCTTGTGGGTGTGTCCAGAGCACCATTGGTTAACCGTGGGGGGGAGCACGTGGGGATAGGTTGTGTCCTTGGATGTGGCATGCAGCCAGAGTTATAATAAACCCACTGTACCTGACCAGCGGTGTCGTACAATCCCAATAAGTACTGCTTCCCGCCAACGTTGACACTCACTGCAAAGCAATGAAAAGGGCTAGTTTAGAGAGAGAGCGAGGTCTCACCCCCTCCCTTCACCTGGAGGCAAACAGGTGGTTTTGATGACAGAAACAGATGTATTCCTATGCAATCTGAGCCAAAGGTCGAAAAAGTAAGCAAAACATTCGAGCATACACTTCACCTAAACATTGGATTTCGGTAGACTATACAAGAAAATTGTCAAAGATTAAACTCATGCAACTGTAACTACCCTACTGAAGGAATGATGTCAGATTTTATAATTAACGATTGGGTAATTGGTAATGGTTCCATTCGAGAAAACACACATGTATAATCATGACATGTTCCAAATTCCCCTTACCTGCATAATGGTCAAACACAGTGGGTACGTACTCCTCTGGAAAGGCGTCGTTGGCATAGCTCATCAACAGACACGTTTTGCCCACAGCACCGTCACCAACCACAACGCATTTCAACATAATAGTGCCGGTTCCGTTTGCCATGATGCTCTTTTGATTACCATCATCCTCCGACGCCCTGTTTTCCTGAGATGCACGGCGATCCCCACACCACAGGCATCACCAGAGTCCGACTGCGCGACGCACGGAGACCAGTGGAAATTCAATTTCTTCTCATCGCCAAGGGTCACGGTTTCCAAATGTTGGCTTACATTAGTTTAATTTCCCTTCTGCATACACAAACTGCACATACACTGTGTAGGGTGGCTATATACCGGTTTAGCAAAGTCTAGAAAGTCGAAAAGGGCGTCACTCCCGTCCCCCGCCCTATCGGTGATGTCTTTAGAAGCCCACTGCCAAGCCTGATCCCCAGTTCGCCCCTTGACTCTCGGTCCCTCGCCTAAATTACATCGGCACTATAGACAAGGTGGGTTCGCTTGTTGTAGAGGCGGGGCTATACCCGAGACCAAGGGGCTCTGGTAAAAATCCATATATTGTGGTTAGTTTATTGATTTTAGTCTACTTTTTTGCAATATTCATATTGGAGTGTCTCTAAATATCTCATTTGTCATCGTTCTGATACTTAATTTGCATCTTTAGACAAACATGTTTAGGCATATTCCCTAATGCATAATGGTATTCGATTTAGACTTTCTCTTACTTTCCTGATTAATCCAAAATTATTTTTAAACATTGCACAAAATCATTAGCTCTGACTCATAGGGATTATACTGCCAAGATCTGCATTAGCAAAGTATGACAATGTCATGATGACCTGAGGATTTAGCCTAAATGAGAGGTCTGGGGGTCTGCAGTAAGAGACTGGCTGGTTGCTGGCAATGGATGAAAGGGAAAGGGGGATACCTTGTCAGTTGTCCAACTGAATGTATTCAACTGTAATGTCTTCCGCATTTAACCCAACCCCTCTGAGAGAATGGAAGGGAGTTATTGTGAGGATCCTGCAGACGGAGACAACACAGGAGGGAGTGGGAGCTGTGAAATCACCTTCGAAGAAGAGGTTGCTTCACCTCTGTGTTGCACTCATCTTCATTACCTTTCTAAAGAGGAGGCGGAAGAACAAACTGACAAACACAAAGACACACCTGTGTTTCTGATAGTTGTGGGAACAGCTGTCTTGTTACACATGTTTGCCACACCAAACATTTGATGACTTCTCCCTTATTGTATATTTCCATTTGATGTCACATGTGCACATATGCGTACATTCCTCACCACAACAACTCTACAGTTCACGTCCCACTTTGTTGATAGTCCCTAGCCAGATGTCGACGGTCCAATCAGCATCAGGGGTCGTGGCTAAGAAGAGCTGAGAAAATGTGCCTTTGAACCTTCAGTGTAGCCCTATCATCACATTTTGACAGTTGCTGCAGCTGTCACATGACCAAACAATTACCTCATACTTGCTGTTAAAATCATGTAACATATTAGATGTTACACATGAGCCAATCAGAGAAGCGACGCAACAGCCTTTAGTCAAATTCCAAATGAGACTATCTGCATTGCCTTTATGTAATCTATAATGAAGGCACATAAAATGCATATGTTAATTTAGCCTACTGTATATGTACTGTATATAATACTTCATTTTACCCAGCATGTATAAGCTAGGCTCCTGTTGCAAGTTTGATGTTGTTTAAGCTACATGAGTTCATTAGTGAGCTGCTGACCTTATTTCCCAGTGGATGACATTTAATATCAACTGTCTATTTTTGTAACCGGACAAGGTTTAAAGGTGAAGGCATCTATAAATGACAGGTCTTGTCTTGTATCCTATCCCAGTAGTTCCTTTTTGACTGTTTTGATTTACCACTCTTGTAGAGAACATTTACTTGAAATTAATTGTGCATGCAAATGAATCCGATAGCCATATACCCGGCCAGCTGTCTGGATCGCCACGACCCCAACCAACCTCTACTCACTGGACCCTTATTGATCACTCGATTAAGCATGCCTCTCCTTAATGTAAATATGCCTTGTCCATTACTGTTCTGGTTAGTGTTTATTGGCTTATTTCACTGTAGAGATTCTAGCCCTGCTCACTATACCATATCCAACCTCTCAGTTCCACCACCCACATATGCGATGACATCACCTGGTTTCAATGATGTTTCTAGAGACAATATCTCTCTCATCATCACTCAATACCTAGGTTTACCTCCACTGTATTCACATCCTACCATACCTTTGTCTGTACATTATTCCTTTAAACTATTTTATCGCCCCCAGAAACTTCCTTTTACTCTCTGCTCTAGTAGCTCTAGGCGACCAATTCTCATAGCTTTTAGCCGTACCCTTATCCTACTCCTCCTCTGTTCCTCTGGTGATGTAGAGGTGAATCCAGGCCCTGCAGTACCTAGCTCCACTCCTATTCCCCAGGCGCTCTCTTTTGATGACTTCTGTAACCGTAATAGCCTTGGCTTCATGCATGTTAACATTAGAAGCCTCCTCCCTAAGTTTGTTTTGTTCACTGCTTTAGCACACTCTGCCAACCCGGATGTTTTAGCCGTGTCTGAATCCTGGCTTAGAAAGACCACCAAAAATTCTGACATTTTCATCCCCAATTACAAGATTTTCAGACAAGATAGAACGGCCAAAGGGGGCGGTGTTGCAATCTACTGCAAAGACTGCCTGCAGAGTTCTGTTTTACTATCCAGGTCTGTTCCCAAACAATTTGAACTTCTACTTTTAAAAATCCACCTCTCTAAAAACAAGTCTCTCACCGTTGCCGCCTGCTATAGACCACCCTCTGCCCCCAGCTGTGCTCTGGACACTATATGTGAACTGATTGCCCCCCATCTATCTTCAGAGCTCGTGCTGCTAGGCGACCTAAATTTGAACATGCTCAACACCCCAGCCACCCTACAATCTAAGCTTGATGCCCTCAATCTCACACAAATTATCAATGAACCTACCAGGTACCACCCCAATTCCGTAAACACGGGTACCCTCATAGATATCATCCTAACAAACTTGCCCTCCAAATACACCTCTGCTGTTTTCAACCAAGATCTCAGCGATCACTGCCTCATTGCCTGCATCCGTAATGGGTCAGCGGTCAAACGACCTCCACTCATCACTGTCAAACGCTCCCTGAAACACTTCAGCGAGCAGGCCTTTCTAATCGACCTGGCCGGGGTATCCTGGAAGGATATTGATCTCATCCCGTCAGTAGAGGATGCCTGGTCATTTTTTTTAAATGCCTTCCTCACCATCTTGAATAAGCATGCCCCATTCAAGAAATTTAGAACCAGGAACAGATATAGCCCTTGGTTCTCTCCTGACCTGACTGCCCTTAACCAACAGAAAAACATCCTATGGCGTTCTGCATTAGCATCGAACAGCCCCCGTGATATGCAACTTTTCAGGGAAGCCAGAAACCATTATACACAGGCAGTTAGAACAGCCAAGGCTAGCTTTTTCAAGCAGAAATTTGCTTCCTGCAACACAAATTCAAAAAAGTTCTGGGACACCGTAAAGTCCATGGAGAATAAGAACACCTCCTCCCAGCTTCCAACCGCTCTGAAGATAGGAAACACTGTCACCACCGACAAATCCACTATAATTGAGAATTTCAATAAGCATTTTTCTACGGCTGGCCATGCTTTCCACCTGGCTACCCCTACCCCGGACAACAGCACTGCCCTCCCCTCTGCTACTCGCCCAAGCCTTCCCCATTTCTCTTTCTCCCAAATACAGTCAGCTGATGTTCTAAATGAGCTGCAAAATCTGGACCCTTACAAATCAGCCGGGCTAGATAATCTGGACCCTTTCTTTCTAAAACTATCTGCTGAAATTGTTGCCACCCCTATTACTAGCCTCTTCAACCTCTCTTTCGTGTCGTCTGAGATCCCCAAAGATTGGAAAGCAGCTGCGGTTATCCCCCTCTTCAAAGGGGGGGACACTCTTGACCCTAACTGCTACAGACCTATATCTATCCTACCCTGCCTTTCTAAGGTCTTCGAAAGCCAAGTCAACAAACAGATTACCGACCATTTCGAATCCCACCACACCTTCTCCGCTATGCAATCTGGTTTCAGAGCTGGTCATGGGTGCACCTCAGCCACGCTCAAGGTCATAAACGATATCGTAACCGCCATCGATAGGAAACAATACTGTGCAGCCGTATTCATTGACCTGGCCAAGGCTTTTGACTCTGTCAATCACCACATCCTCATCGGCAGACTCGACAGCCTTGGTTTCTCTAATGATTGCCTCGCCTGGTTCACCAACTACTTCTCTGATCGAGTTCAGTGTGTCAAATCGGAGGGTCTGTTGTCCGGGCCTCTGGCAGTCTCTATGGGGGTGCCACAGGGTTCAATTCTTGGACCGACTCTCTTCTCTGTATACATCAATGATGTCGCTCTTGCTGCTGGTGATTCTCTGATCCACCTCTACGCAGACGACACTATTCTGTATACTTCTGGCCCTTCTTTTGACACTGTGTTAACAACCCTCCAGGCGAGCTTCAATGCCATACAACTCTCCTTCCGTGGCCTCCAACTGCTCTTAAATACAAGTAAAACTAAATGCATGCTCTTCAACCGATCGCTGCCTGCTCCTGCCCGCCTGTCCAACATCACTACTTTGGACGGCTCTGACTTAGAATATGTGGACAACTACAAATACCTAGGTGTCTGGTTAGACTGTAAACTCTCCTTCCAGACTCACATCAAACATCTCCAATCCAAAGTCAAATCTAGAATTGGCTTCCTATTCCGCAACAAAGCATCCTTTACTCATGCTGCCAAACATACCCTTGTAAAACTGACCATCCTACCAATCCTCGACTTCGGTGATGTCATTTACAAAATAGCCTCCAAAACCCTACTCAATAAATTGGATGTAGTCTATCACAGTGCCATCCGTTTTGTCACCAAAGCCCCATATACTACCCACCACTGCGACCTGTACACTCTCGTTGGCTGGCCCTCGCTTCATACTCGTCGCCAAACCCACTGGTTCCAGGTCATCTACAAGACCCTGCTAGGTAAAGTCCCCCCTTATCTCAGCTCGCTGGTCACCATAGCAGCACCTACCTGTAGCACGCGCTCCAGCAGGTATATCTCTCTAGTCACCCCCAAAACCAATTCTTCCTTTGGACGCCTCTCCTTCCAGTTCTCTGCTGCCAATGACTGGAACGAACTACAAAAATCTCTGAAACTGGAAACACTTATCTCCCTCACTAGCTTTAAGCACCAGCTGTCAGAGCAGCTCATAGATTACTGCACCTGTACATAACCCATCTACAATTTAGCCCAAACAACTACCTCTTTACCTACTGTATTTATTTATTAATTTATTTTGCTCCTTTGCACCCCATCATTTCTGTCTCTACTTTGCACTTTCTTCCACTGCAAACCAACCATTCCAGTGTTTTTTAGTTTTTATTTTACTTGCTGTGTTGTATTCACTTCGCCTCCATGGCCTTTTTATATTTTTATTTATTTATACATATATTTGTTTGCCTTCACCTCCCTTATCTCACCTCACTTGCTCTCATTGTATATAGACTTATTTTTTTTCACTGTATTATTGACTATATGTTTGTCTTACTCCATGTGTAACTATGTGTTGTTGTATGTGTCGAACTGCTTTGCTTTATCTTGGCCAGGTCGCAATTGTAAATGAGAACGTGTTCTCAATTTGCCTACCTGGTTAAATAAAGGTTAAATAAAATAAATAAAATAAAGAATCAAAATCTTTGTCTCAGTAGCTACGGTAACTGATAAGTCTCCAGTGCTTCATTTGGATTGGTGCGCTCTTCTACCATATTTCTAGATACTACCTTTTTTTCATGTGACATGTGCACACAAATGCATGCACAGACACGCACATGCACATACTTACACACACAAACACACACACACACATGCACATGAACACACACACACAAACGCAAAGACGTGCGGACACACACACACAGTGTCAATTTTCCAATGTGTAACAAGCTTGGGGAAGACAGGCATATGACTGATGGGTTGTTCCATCAACTGCTGACAGTTCTAGGGTATGAGTCCAGCCTTCACAAAAAATATGGCCTGTAATTTCATCAATCCCTCAGTGTGGTCCTGTATTGCACATTCTAATTTAAGAGCTCATCTCAGGGCTTTGTGATTGCTCCCCTCTCTCCTGTCTTATTGCACATCTTCACTTGAGTTTGAGTTTATTTTTATTTTTACAGGGACAGTGCACATTAATCAACGTTTCAGTAAAAGTGCCGGTTTTAGCCAGCCGGCTAATTTTCAACCGCAGTCCCTGGGCAGGTTATTAAAAACAATTACAATATAGACAATAGCAATATAGAACAAGCAAGACATAGCAACATAGGACAAGCAAGACATAGCATACAGACAGAGCAACATAGGACAAGCAAGACGTAGCATACAGACAGAGCAACATAGAACAAAAAGCAGCAAGACAAAATTCATAAAAGCAACAAAGTGTTTCCACACCTTACAAGTTACAGACAACAGACATGGAAAGCGGCAACACACAGCTAGGGACCATGTTCACAAATCTGATTGACCTTTAGCCATGTCTTCAAGCATTTTGTGAAAGTGTGATATGCCATTGATTGATGCTGCTTGGAATGGGATGGGGGAAAACTGTGTGTGTGTGTGTGTGTGTGTGTGTGTGTGTGTGTGTGTGTGTGTGTGTGTGTGTGTGTGTGTGTGTGTGTGTGTGTGTGTGTGTGTGTGTGTGTGTGTGTGTGTGTGTGTGTGTGTGTGTGTGTGTGTGTGTGTGTGTACATGCATATCTCTGTGTTCTCTTTAGGTCTCTCCGGTACACTACTACGAAATATCACTATGCAAATAATCCTTTTGTTATGTTCACCTCCCATATACAAACATTTTCCTAAATGTTCCTCTATGACCTGTGTAATGAATGATGCTACTGTGAATGAATTGTGCTGCTGGGTGAGAGCAACAGATGTCTCTCTTTCCATTGTGTCTCGCAGCCCATTTCCCCCTGTGGAGCAGGTGTGACTACAGAGGTAGCAGTCGCGGGAAAATGTTGGTCATAGCAACAGATATACACCTCCCTACTCAGCTGATCTGGTGGATGCTGTTGTATTATGAGAGGTAGAGTGAGGTCATCGGTTGATTCGATTTGATTTATTTCATTCATGCTTGCAGTCGACAAGACTGAATATTGCAGAATGCACAGTTACATTTAGACAAAAACAAAAACACAGGGGATTACATTCAATGAAAAGGTTCCTAGCTTACAAGAAACTACAGTTTAAAAAGTCACATTTGGCTATTAAAAAGTCTGATGGCAGTGGCTATGGTAGAACGTGTCAGCCTGTTTGTCCTTGTGTGGATGCTGGACAGTCGTTTCTGGTTGTAAAGAACTCTGCCAGTACTGTCTCCCCTTTCTGTGTGGTAAGACGTCATGTAGAAGGGTGGTCAGTTTGGCGCATGCCGGGAGGGATCTTCTATGGTGTCCATAGAAATCTTACAATATCATTATCATTAGACATATCCATGAGCGATAGAAAAATGGATGGTACAGACGGTCTGATTTGTATTATAAAAGAGTGTGGTTTTAGAATTATAGTTGGAAACATATACAGTCTTTTTGAACCATTTATCCTTTATTTTTCCCATGAAGGTTGACTTTTTTTGAGAGAGAGACCTGAAAAAAATTCAAAACACGGGCACTACAATACATAATGTAGAAGCAGAATGGAGTTTCAAAACATGGGCTCTACAATACATAATATTGAAGCAGAATGGAGTTTCAAAACATGGGCTCTACAATACATAATATAGAAGCAGAATGGAGTTTCAAAACATGGGCACTACAATACATAATATAGAAGCAGAATGGAGTTTCAAAACATGGGCACTACAATACATAATATAGAAGCAGAATGGAGTTTCAAAACATCGGCACTACAATATATAGAAGCAGAATGGAGTTTCAAAACATTGGCTCTACAATACATAATATAGAAGCAGAATGGAGTTTCAAAACATGGGCTCTACAATACATAATATAGAAGCAGAATGGAGTTTCAAAATATGGTCACTACAATACATAATATAGAAGCAGAATGGAGTTTCAAAACATGGGCTCTACAAAACATAATATAGAAGCAGAATGGAGTTTCAAAACATGGGCTCTACAATACATAATATAGAAGCAGAATGGAGTTTCAAAACATGGGCTCTACAATACATAATATAGAAGCAGAATGGAGTTTTAAAATATGGTCACTACAATACATAATATAGAAGCAGAATGGAGTTTCAAAACATGGGCTCTACAATACATAATATAGAAGCAGAATGGAGTTTCAAAACATGGGCTCTACAATACATAATATAGAAGCAGAATGGAGTTTCAAAACATGGGCTCTACAATACATAATATAGAAGCAGAATGGAGTTTCAAAACATGGGCTCTACAATACATAATATAGAAGCAGAATGGAGTTTCAAAACATGGGCTCTACAATACATAATATAGAAGCAGAATGGAGTTTCAAAACATGGTCACTACAATACATAATATAGAAGCAGAATGGAGTTTCAAAACATGGGCACTACAATACATAATATAGAAGCAGAATGGAGTTTCAAAACATGGGCTCTACAATATATAATATAGAAGCAGAATGGAGTTTCAAAACATGGGCTCTACAATACATAATATAGAAGCAGAATGGAGTTTCAAAACATGGGCTCTACAATACATAATATAGAAGCAGAATGGAGTTTCAAAACATGGGCTCTACAATACATAATATAGAAGCAGAATGGAGTTTCAAAACATGGGCATTACAATACATAATATAGAAGCAGAATGGAGTTTCAAAACATGGGCACTACAATATATAGAAGCAGAATGGAGTTTCAAAAATCTATAAAAATGTATCCTATAATATATGGTAATTAAAATTGGTCATCATGGTAATCGAGCATAAGAGTAATGACAAATGCCACTTCATACAGCAGCTTGTATGGACAATTTAAGAGTTATGGTCAGAAACAGCATTATAATTGATACACGGTACATTGACCAGCTCCTTGCATTCCCATACTATGAATCTGTGACTTACAAGCACCATCTAGTGGATATATGTTGCTTTACACTGTGCAAGAGGGACAACGGATCAAATGCATGACAAATGCAGATGAGTGTAAAGGAACGTCAATTCAAAGCCTTACTCAGTGGATTCACAACCATCTTGAAGGCCTACTTAGTCTCTCTGTGTTTTAAATACCCTTCATTATGGCATGATACTTTATGAATCAAAACGATATGACTTCCTCTAAATCAAAGGTGTTTTTATACAATGGATTTGTTCTTATCAAATCACATGCGCCGAATACAATAGGTGTAGACCTTACAGTGAAAAGCCCTTAACCAACAATTCAGTTTTAAGAAAATACTTTAAAAAAAGTAAGAGATAAGAATAACTAATAATTAAAGAACAGCAGTAAATAACAATAGCTGGGCTATATACAGAGGGTACCGGTACAGAGTCAATCTGTCAATGTGCAGGGGCACCGTATAGAGGTAAGTATCTACATGTAGGTAGAGTTATTAAAGTGGCTATGCATAGGTAATAACAGAGAGTAGCAGCAGCGTGGGGGGTGGAGGGTGGCAATGCAAATAGTCTGAGTAGTGCAGGAAGTGATAGTGCAGGAAGTGATAGATAAATAAATAGATACATTTTAGGTTATTGAAATGAATTGGGATGAAGTACATGGGAGAATAAATTGAATCATTGTGGAATTACTAAGGACATTTGATCCTCTCTCTCTCTCTCTCTCTCTCTCTCTCTCTCTCTCTCTCTCTCTCTTTCTCTTTCTCTTTCTCTTTCTCTCTCTGTCTCTCTCTCTCTTTCTCTCTCTGGGCGCATTTAGTCCACAGAAACACAGGCTATACAGTAAACCCTCTCGTACTCCCACAAACATACAAAATGCTACAATAATAATAACAATAAAGAGATTGTCTATCATTCAAAAAAAAAGTGAGATAAGACTTCAGCAGTAAACCAGTTCGTCCCCATTGGGGTGGCTGTCCAGTCCATCTCCCTCCTGCTACTCTCCCTCCAGCTCTCCCAGGATCTCCTGCAGGGACATGGCCGGGAGCTCTGGTAAGGGGGCATAGTGCGGGGCTTGTCCTGGGTATTCTGTGGTAGACATAGCCATGCTCCAGGAGCCATCCAATCGGGAACCTTGGTCTTCCATCGGAGGGGTGTTCTCTTGTCCAACCTCCCAGCAGCCGGAATCCGGGGTGGCTGTGGCCTGGGTCTGGGAAATGGGGCCTCCATAGGCTTCCTGGGGGTTGTTGTAGAAGGGCTGCTGCTCGGCTGAGCGATGGTAGAGGAAGGCCTTGCTGGAGCCTGAGCTGTAGTTCCTCACCTCCAGAGGAGAGGGGCTCCACATGGACTGGACTGGAGTCGTCTGATCAACCGCCTGGGGCCAGGCTCCTTGAACCATCTGGTGCCCGGGGCTCTTCATGTGCGTGCTGGAGCTGTATCCCAGCACCCTGGCCTGCCTGTTGTGGCCAGTCTCCTCCGCTCCAGGGTATGGTGGAAAGTAGCGTCCATAGAAAAAGTAATCCTCCTCCTTCACCTGGGCGGGGTAGGCAGGGGGCAGGCAGGGGGGGGTGGACAGAGGGGCAATGCTGTGGTGGGTAGTGAACCCACCAGGGGAGTGTAAGCCAGAGTCTGATTGGCACATAAACTTCTTAGCTCCCTTACACTTCAGAGTCCGAGCCCTCCTGTTCTGGAACCACACCTGGAGAGAAATTGCAAAACAACTGTGTTATAACACTGCATTTAGAATGTACATCCAACGCAAACAGAAACTGTGTTTCAGTTAGTTGACTCCAGTGACGATAGAATAGAATTATCTGCTTTGAGCCCATGTTAATAATTTACCAAGCAGCTGTAGAATACAGTGAGAGCATTGGGGCTTATCTTGCTTTTGTCTCCTCTGTTTACTATAAGTGTTTTACATTCTGCCAGTCAGACCAAACGAACTGCAGATAAAACCGCTTACATCATCATATTGAATTAAAAGATAAACAGAAACCCTGGTACCAGTATCAGCAGCACACATGCAGGCCCCATTTTGAACACAGGGCATTTGTAATATAAACCAAGCCCACTACACTCGCGTGTGCGTGCGTCTGTGCATGCATGTTCCAGCATGCTTATGTAACGGATGTGAAATGGCTAGCTAGTTAGCGGGTACGCGCTAGTAGCGTTTCAATCAGTTACGTCACTTGCTCTGAAACCTAGAAGTAGTGTTGCCCCTTGCGCAGCAAGGGCCGCGGGTTTTGTGGAGCGATGGGTAACGACGCTCAGTGGGTGACTGTTGTTGATGTGTGCAGAGGGTCCCTGGTTCGCGCCCGTGTCGGGGCGAGGGGACGTACTAAAGTTATACTGTTACATTGGTGCCGTGACCCGGATCACTGGTTGCTGCGGAAAAGGAGGAGGTTGAAAGGGGGGTGAGTGTAACGGATGTGAAATGGCTAGCTAGTTAGCGGGTACGCGCTAGTAGCGTTTCAATCAGTTACGTCACTTGCTCTGAAACCTAGAAGTAGTGTTGCCCCTTGCTCTGCAAGGGCCGCGGCCTTTGTGGAGCGATGGGTAACGACGCTTCGTGGGTGTCAGTTATTGATGTGTGCAGAGGGTCCCTGGTTCGCACCCGAGGTCGGGGCGAGGGGACGTACTAAAGTTATACTGTTACACTTACATGTGTGCTTACCTGGATACGAGATTCAGGTAGCCCTGTTTTCTGGGACAGGCTCTCTCTCAGGCTGATGCCAGGGTAAGGGTCTGTCTCAAAGGTGACACGGAGTAGCTCCACGTGCTCTTTGGAGAAGCTGGTCCTCTTTCTGCGGTTGGTACTCCGGGACGAGACTCCGGTAACAGCCAACTGTCCAGGTACATCTGAGGGGAAAACAACAGGTTCCAGATCAGACATGAGCAAGAGGAGCCCAGGGCACGAAAGGTCGTGGCAGGTGGTCTTATCATGTAGTAAGTCTGTCTCCAGGATAGGTTGCTTAGGCAAGAATCTATATGTGACTCTATCACCTTGAAGCATTACGACTGGTAAACCTACCCCATAGGACCAAAACATCTGTAAAGTTCCTTTGATATTTCAAACCCCAAAAATTCATTGTTTTTACAAAAGCAAATGTTCAGTTTTAGAGAATTTAAAAAAAGTTACTAAATAAATAAATTTCCCCCCAAAAATGACAATAATTATAATCTGTGATTCACCTGGCCTACTCAAAGATAGAAAGCTGATATTGTCTATATGCTGTGTCAGCCAGTGACCTCTCCTTACCGGTGCTGGTGTCCTTCCACATGATGTGTAGGAATCTGTAGGTGTTCTGTGTTGCTATAGATGCTCCTCCATGAAGGCTCTCAAGACATAGCTGTCTCCCATATATATAGGCCGCCCTTTTATATACTCTGGACCCAACAGCTATCCCCGCCTTAGTTTGGCAGTTTAGGGGCGGGTAAGTTTGTGTTGCCCTGGGGGTTGTCTTAGCGGTACTGAGGCCAAGATAATCTGAATGTTTTTTGGACTAACCAATGGCCCTCTCACATTCACATCATCCTCTCATCCTCATCACATGCAAGGTCATTGGCACACAAGGAGACATAAAATACATGACTGAATAAAATACTACTCGTGTGCCTTATAAACAAGTGTTTGGCATTGTGTCCACAGAAACTATTACAGCTGCTAACTTTTTTTTGTATTCACAAATTCATTGGTTTGTTTGCACCCACTAAGCAAACAATTGTCTTGAAGAAATATCAACTCACATGCCGTCTTAGTGAAACGCAAAATGCCATTCACGAATTGAACCTTTTCCACAACTGCTGTTTTCTATTGAAATGCAACACAGATGCAAGATATAAAAATAAGAAAAACAAGGATGTGTAATTGTTTGGTGATTAATAGGACCATTATCAACATGCTGCCTCAACTCCCATTAATGTATAGGCCCAATACAGTGAAAGGCCAGGGGTTGCGCTGGTTTCATCATGGCCTATGGGAAAGACTGACCCAGAGGACAGTGAACTTTCAGCTCAGTGACACTGATAGAAATGTAGGGACACCACACACAAGTATTTAAACACACAAGTAGTTGAACCAAAAAACAATAATATTATGTAAATAGTACAATATACTGTAATATATCTTAGTATTTTATCTCTTACTGGTGTTAATATTATTATATAGTAATAATCCCAAATAACATTTAACAAAATGCAATAACAGCACTGTTATCTCTACTTTTAATATCAGCCGGTGAGACATTCCTTGTCTTTTCTTTCCTTATCTGGACTGCTAGGATCAGTGTCCCGATGTTTTGGAACGGCTACCCGACAGCAATTCATTCTGGGGGTTATGCAAATCCTATTACACCTTTGGTACTATAAGCCTATTGCAAAACCAGTATTGTCCTCCTCAATGCATACATAGCCTATAACATTTGCATTTGCACACTTCAGAACGTGTCATATGATGGCTCCTCACATGCTGTTTCATCACTGCTTCAAATAAAAGCTATATTACAAAATAAACAAGTTAAACTCATAGCACATGCAAATACATTGTCTCTATTTCACAATGGCCTCATGTAGGCTATTCTTTGAGTTCATGAACTGTTTTGCTCAGGATTTTAAATACTTTCGACACACAGTTTTACATGCAACGATCAGTGAGTAAATAAGTAATGATAACTAGTTTGACCAATTTCCCATTTGACTAATGGTGTAAAAACCATAAAGTGATTGATTCGTTATTGTCATGCAGATAGAGATATCTAGACTATGAGGATCAGCTTGTAAATACCTTAGGTCCCATGACCATTTTACTGTAGAACCATTAGCTTAGATCTAGTCTACATCCATTACCCACTTTTACTGAGCTTTAATCCTATAACTTTGAATAAAATAGACGAAAATCATTGGCAAATACATTTACTTGCCAATGATTTTCGTCTATTCTATTCAGAGTTGTAAATGTATAATACATAAAAAATACATGCACACATACAATGCATGCACTTTTGACTTTTCTCTTTATTTTAGTCACGGCTATTCGTATTTCGAAACAAAATAGCACTTGTCTCAAATCAATATTGAACCTTGGATATCATATGACTGATAAAGACATCATCCTACCGTACTCTAATCCCTTTCATAGACAGAAGTCTCGGTACAAAAAAGTTCCGTTGTTTTTGTTGCACGTGTTAATTTGAGAGCGGGACATATTAAACGCCACCATGGCCAAAAGCGATGGGTGTCATTATTTCAGAAGAACCAGTATTTTTTGGATAACTACAGTGGCGCTTTCGATGGGATACTTCACAGTAAGTCAAAGCCACAAAACGTGGATGGTTTTGAAGCAATTATAAAGCAAATTGTTGAGTTGACTGTGCCAGTCACCGTGCCGTAAACATAGCCAAGGCGTCACCACGAATAGACTCCGGGTGAATCTCTATTTTACTCGGCCAACTTTCTGTCTTTTATTCAGACATTTGTTTTTGTTGTTTATTATTGAATTCCCGTGAAGTCCAGGACGAAGTAGTACAGTATTTAGCTTACGAAGTTAGCCTGGATGTTGCGCTTGCAATGAAAGTGTATCCAGGTCATCAACCCTGCGAGTTAAATATGAATTATTCCTGCAGTAAGATCCCGGCAAATACAATTCATTTGAACATTTGTAATTCATTGAAAAAATATATATTGTATAGTTTCCGTTGTAATTACCGACTTTTAAGCTATCTATTATTGCAGTTACTTGTGGTGTGGGGGGAGTGGAAGAATGTACCTGCGCTGCGGAATGGAAAGGATCGAAAGAATTCCATGATATTGTAACGTAAGATAGCCTTTGACATTTCTCTAACCAGGGCTATTTATCAGCCATATGAACCCTATAGATAACGCATTATGTTTGGAATGTGGGGAAAGGGTGAGTTTAACTTAACATAGCAGGCGTGAAAATATCATTTGGGTGCCATATGTCTCTTAGTAGTTTAGTTCTATTCTGGCTAAATAATATCTCCTCATTGACACATAATTTCCCCACCACATCTATCGTGTACGTTGCCTTCCTCAGTCATGTCAGAGGTCATACTAATGTCAGGATGTGTGTGCCAACACGGGAACCCCAGTGACAACTGCTTGCTAGGACTGCCAGCAAAGCTAAATGAGTTTGGCTATACCCGAACAATGATGAGCCAAAAGTGGAGAGTTAGTGCACAATGGCCTCTGCACAAGCTGGAAGCCCTCTGGAATGTATTGGCCTGAATAGTCTTTTTGTTAAGCAGGTTGCAACCTGTCAGAGGTGGACATAATATTCAAAACTCAATGTTGCAGTGACCGTGTGATTATATTAGAAAATGACTTGGATGGGGGACATGTGTACCTAATTAATGTTGTCAAAAGTTGTGGAAGCAATTCATGTGTACTTGGCGCTGTTTATAACATGCTATTTAGTGAAAACTATGTGTATTCCATGAGCTGACTGTCTGGCCGCATCTCTGTTCTGTGTTTCAGTGGACAGTGTTCTGGCCACAGCAGGTCCCCTATGACAACCTGGGTCCGCTTGGCACCCTGTCCAGATACCTGGTGAACAATTACCATTCTCTCATGTACAAAGGGTAAGTTAGTGTTTCTCCATGATAATGTTTACACGATTCTGTCATCAAGTAGTATTCGTCAAAATGTTGGCCAAACAACTTTATAGTCAGAATGAGGATAGTCAATGTGAAATTGAAAGAAATGCTGAATGAAACTGTAGTTACAATGTCAAGCACATGCAACTTCTACAGTTGTTAGGCCTATCTCTGTAATAACTAATCATTTTAGATTTAGCATGGAAATGAACAAGGAATAATTACTGCACTGGGTAGGTTTGCCATTACACCATATCACTGTAAATGAGATTTCGAATGATGTGCCAAGTACCCACAGAATGCAGAGGCTTGGTCAGTCTGCATAATCCACTGTGTCCCACCATTTTCACACTCTTATCACAACATTTTCAAACAGTGTAACACTTCCACTCATCAATCACATACATGACCGCTTATGAAATATCAAAGAAACACTCACACATTTTATATCCGCACAAGACCAATGTGTTTTCTGTTTTTGAATCTCTAATCAATTGCTGTGGTGTGGGACCATTACACTGTAGCTAGAGGAAATCATAAAATCATTGGTCACTTGCCTGTAAGACTGTTTTTAAAGAAAGCTGTTAGACATTGACTAGAAACATCCTCATTCTGAATGTTGGGTGTTGCTCTGTGTTTCAGATGGTGGGCAACCTGGGTCATCCACGTGGCAGAAGCCCTTGTTGCCATGAAGGTCTGCAGGTAAGATGGATGTTCATATATCCATGTCTCCTCTAGGGGGTGCTATTGTTCTGCTTTCTATCAGGCTCCCTCTAGTGACATGCTATCACACCTACTTTAAAACCCCTGTAGGTCTAAACATTTAGATCGCAATATCTACTAAGCTAACATATGTAATTGTTTTAAGATGGTCATAAAATGTATAATTTAGCCCTTTTAATTTAGAATTGTAGGAACCTTGTCGTTATATAACAAATATTTGATAATACATTGAATTTGGCCTTTACTGCTATGGGCCAACACATTGAATAACACATTGATAAATGGCAAAACCAAAAGTTCAAAAATAAATATTTTTTATTTTATTTTGACCAATGTTTGGTGACGTTATTTTTGGCACATTTTACCCTCTACGCACTTTTAGCAATTTTTACAGCCGGGCCATTGTGTTGTAGTCACTGACACTGAACCTGAGACTAAACTGCTGCCTGTCTGTGTGTGTGTGTGTGTGTGTGTGTGTGTGTGTCACTCTCTTCACAGTGACAAAGGGGTGGACGGCACAATGACACGTTGCCTCTGGTTTGTCCAGACGGCGCTGTTTGGCTTTGCCTCTCTCGGCCTGCTTCTCAAATACAAACCTGACCACAGGACCAAACAACACTGATGCCACAAGGAAGACCCTGCTGCAGAACAGAGTCTATAGTCTTTATAGACTACAGCACCACTTCCTCTACAAATAATGAGTGGCCATGGCATGATGTGAACTTTTATCTGCAAACTGGTTTATCTGTTCGGGAACAAGATAGTAATTTGTGATTACAGATTTTTTTTTAGTGCCCAGAGGACCATAAATAAAATAGCTTACAACATTGTGATTGTTAAGGACCTTTAGACCGTCCGATTGAACAGTAGAAACATTCAAGCCGTCAAAACTCTTCATCTTACAATACATAACTATTGTGAAGCTTCCAACCACACACCCAACATTCCTCAGAAAATAAATGCACTTTTTTTGTCCAGGATATTTTTTGGGGACAGAATGCAATGCACTGTTTATACAGAGATTATCACAAGGTTCAAAATGACAAAATATTTTCTGTTTTATATCATGATGGAAAAGTACCAAGTTTTCCTACAAAATGTTTTCTAATCATGCTAGAGAATTTTCAAATGTTAAGTTCAGATCACCCATTTTAATCACTGTTTACATTGCTCTATCTTGTTTTAATGATAAAGGACTACAGATGTTTCTTAACTTTCCTTAGATTACATTAGATTAGATGAATCCATTTGCCTTTAAGCATGAGCGTGCTGGGAATTCATTCACAAATTAATATAGATAAGGGATAAGATGAGAGATGAAGAGTGAAGTTGTCTAATTTATAACCTGTGACAAATAAAGAGTGATTGATGAACAAACTTGGCTGTTTAAATCTACTTTATTTTTGTCCACCTCTGTCTATCATACTGTCTACACCTTGAGTGCTTGGACAGCCATGATGAGGACATAACATCATGGCGTACTGTCCCAACAGAATCTCTTGTACAGGGCCTGGTTTCCCAAAAATATCTTAAGGCTAAGTTCATTTTAGAACCCTACAGTGGTGACCCGTCATTCAGGGAAGGTGGGGGTGTGTTATTTTGGCATTAACACGTGTCACATATCAGTTTGCAAACAATGTAAAGAAAATATATATATACAGTATATCATTGAGTTAATAACGGTGCATCCAAACATGGTCTCTTTTTTGTTTTCTTGAGTAAGGCAGCTATAAAATGCAGATGTTTCAGCCTAGCTCAGCGCTTTCTGTGGTGGGGCAAGCCAGGAGAAAATACAGAGCGTTGCGCAGTGATTGGCTCAGTGTTCTGTCACTCATGGGGACACTACGTCACCGCCAAGTCTAAGGGTAGAGCTCGAAAATTCAAGGCTCTTGGGTGCTTCTATAGAGTAACATTAGAAGTGTCCATCCAGGAAGGCTCAAGATCATTGGCCACAGATAAAATGACGTCAAATCACGTTATATCTATAGTAGCTTTGATTGGACTGATCGTGTCAACATCATACTTTCAAAATCTTAGCAAGCAGTCATCTTCATGAATCAAGTCAACAATCTACTGGCAAATCCTTTTTAATCCTTGTCATATGAAGAGAAATAATAACGAAAAATTACAGATAAAACATATCAGTGCTCATCGGCCATTTGACATAAACATTACACAACAGGTTGGAAATCGCAAATTCAACAATGAGTGGTTTGGACGGAATCAGTGCCTAACTGCAAGCATTGCAAAGCATTCATTAGCCTGCTATTCAGTGGAGTGACTGTGTGGTCCCAAATCTAAGATTAATGATCTCTTTTTCTAGTTTACAATTATACACATTCAACATTGGCCATACTATCAATGAAGCATGATTTGTGCCGCACTCAAAACCACTGTTAACTTGGAACGGCAAAATCTGACTTTAGTGAGTTCAAGACAACTGGGAACTCGGGAAAAATGAGCTTCGACTGGGAAAATACGTTTTGAACTTTCATCCAACTTGGAATTGTAAATCGGGAACTCGGGCCTCTTTCTAGAGCTACGACCTGAAGATCACTGACATCATCATGATTCAACCTTTTTTTCTGAGTTCCCAGTTGTCTTGAAAGCACCATAAATCCAGAGGATGCCAGACTTTGTATGACAGAATTTGTCCACTAAGGACTGCCGCGCCACTTTCCTGTTCAAGTGAGCACAGCACAACAAGCTGAGTCCAAAAATGTCTTGTATGCTGCTGCGTAAATTATGTAATATGCCAGGGAGATGTGTATACTGTAGCTAAGAAAGTAATACTAAATGTATGTTGTGTAGTAAGCTGTTAGTAGCCCATGTGCCTCACCCTAATAATTTGGTCGGGAAGGGTCCAGATGAACCAGGATCGGAGCCGCGGTGAAGCGGTGTTTAAGGTCCCGGAACGTCCGTGGACCACGTGAACGGAACCTTGGTAGAGGTGAGGGCAGACAGGGGGGAGGCCAGGGTGCTGTATCCACGGATAAAGCGGCGATAGAAGTTGGCGAACCCCAGGAAGCATTGCAGCTGCACCCTGGATGTAGGCTGAGGCCAATCCACCAACGCTTTCACCTTCTCGGGATCAGAAGGCGCTGGAGAACCTGCCGGACATGGAGTACATGTTCTTGGGGTGAGCAGGAGAAGACGAGGATGTCATCAATGTAGACGAAGACGAACCGGGTCAGCATGTCACAGAGAACATCATTCACCAGAGCCTGGAACACGGCAGTGGCGTTGGTGAGGCCAAAGGGCATGACCAGATATTCGTAGTGGCTGCTGGCCATGTTGAAGGCGGTTTTCCACTCGTCCCCCTCTCATATCCGCATGGTGCTAGGGAGAAGGTCAATCCCGCAGTCATAGGGGCGGTGCGGCGGAAGGGAAGTGGCCCGGGACTTGCTGAACACCTCCCGGAGGTCCTGGTACTCTGCGGGAATGGCGGAGAGATCAGGAACCACCACTAAGGACCCAGGAAGACGTCCCGGGGCAGGTTGCGCCGACTTCAGACAATGGGTGTGACAGAACGGACTCCAGCCCATGATATCACCCGTAGACCAGTTGATGAGTGGGTTGTGTCGCTGGAGCAAAATCTTGGGTGCTCTCGGCCACAGGACCGTTGGGGACTTCCGGGATGACTCGGAGGTGAGGTGGAATCACTGGACGTGCGAGTGAAATCGAATTTCCTCTCCATCTGTCATTCCCGCAATCGCCCATCGATGCGGATGGTCAAAGCGATGAGGGAGTCAAAATCTGTGGGTAACTCTCGAGCCGCAAGCTCGTTCTTACCCTCCTCCGAGACACCGTGCAGGAACATGTTGAACAGTGCTTCTGGGTTCCACTCACTCTCCGCTGCCAATGTACGGAAATCCACTGCATAGTCAGCCACAGTGCAAGCGTCCTGCCGGAGCTGGATTAGCTTCCGGGCAGCTTCTCTCCCGGGGGAACGGGGCATCAAAGACCTTCATCACCTCTCCCACAAACCACTCCAGGCTCGCGCATATGGCTGGATGCTGTTCCCATACGGCGGTAGCCCAGGTGAGAGCCCTTCCAGACATCGGCGTGATGAGGTAGGCTATTTTGGAGCAATCCGAGGGGAAGGAGGAGGGCTGAAGCTCGGAAATGAGGGCACACTGAGCTAGGAACATCCGACCGGTGCTCGGCTCTCCATTAAAGCGTTCCGGAGGAGGTAACCAGGGCTCACGGGAAGGTGGAGTGGCCGATGGGGCGGCGCTGCTAACGGTTACCACCGTGGCAGGCTGCACCCCAGACGACCTGCGGAATTGCTCCAGCAGCATGTCCAATGCCCGGTCATGGCGCTCAGCCAACGTTTGGAACCCCTCCATCAGCTCCATCAGCCCACGAAGCAATTCCTCGTGCCTACCAATGGAGGCTCCTTGGGAGGAGATGGTGTTGCGCAGCTAGTCCGGGTCTGCTGGGTTAGTCATGGCCAGTTCATACTATCAGGTATGAAGGCAAGACCCAGATGCAGACCATGTTGAATAAACAATAGTTTAACATTCCAACAGAGGCAGGCAATAGACAGGTCAAGGTCGGCAGAGGTCAGTAAATCAGAGGTGGGGCAAAGGCACAGGTCGACAGGCAGGCTCAGGGGCAGGCAGGCGGGCTCGGAGTTAGGACAGGCAAGGGTCAAAACCAAGAGGGCGAGAACAGAGAGACTGGAAAAAGCAGGAGCTGAGACACAAAACATTGAATGACTTGAACAAACAAGACAAATTGGCAACAGACAAACAGAGAACACATGTATAAATACACAGGCGATAATGGGGAAGATGGGCGACACATGGAGGGGGGTTGAGACAATCACAAAGACAGGTGAAACAGATCAGGGTGTGACACATTTATTCAACAACAACAAAAATCCCTGCCAAGAAGTTTCATTTGAAAGTTTGTTTCTTAACCTTTACGGGATGGGTGTCCCTAAACCGGCACGGTTGGTGCTAACGTGCGCTAATGTGACTAGAATGACGTTGTATACAACAGCCAACTTTCCGGGATATAAACATGTCTTATATGGGCAGAAAGCTTAAATTCTTGTTAATCTAACTGCAGTGTTCAATTAACAGTAGGTAGGTTTTTACAGTGAAAAAATACCATGCTATTGTTTGAGGAGAGTGCACAACAACAAAAAACTTTTATCACGGCAACTGGTTTGATACATTCACCTCTGAAGGTAAATAATGTACTTACATTATGTAATCTTACTCTGATTTGTCATCCTGAGGGTCCCAGAGATAAAATGTAGCATAGTTTTGTTTGATAAATACATTTTTATGTTCAAATGTAGGAGCTGGGTTCTACAGTTTGACCCCACTGCTGTCTCTGGCTCCACACTCACCCGACCCGGCCATCTAGATGTGTGAAAGTTAGTGTATAAGCTAATGATCCATCATGTTTGACATTCCTGGGAGTGTGTAAACTAAAGAAATTTATTACCATAACATTTTTGTATGTTCTCTATAGTTATGTACTTGAAAATGTATCAATTGACCAATTCTGCACATTTGGGCAAACTCCTGGCAGACTTTAGACTTTTGTTTTTTTAATCATATTTTAAATAACTTGGAGAAAATACACTTTATGACACTGTCATGAAGCATTATGACCATACTGTGTCACTTTACTTGGACTAAGAAAATACACTTTATGACACAGTCAAGAAGCATTATGACCATCATCGTCATATAAGTCAGATAGGCCTATCACATAGATGCCCTTATATCAGTCATCAAACCCACTGGTTCCAGGTCATCTACAAGACCCTGCTAGGTAAAGTCCCCCCTTATCTCTGCTCGCTGGTCACCATAGCAGCACCTATCTGTAGCACGCGCTCCAGCAGGTATATCTCTCTAGTCACCCCCAAAACCAATTCTTCCTTTGGACGCCTCTCCTTCCAGTTCTCTGCTGCCAATGACTGGAACGAACTACAAAAATCTCTGAAATTGGAAACACCTATCTCCCTCACTAGCTTTAAGCACCAGCTGTCAGAGCAGCTCATAGATTACTGCACCTGTACATAACCCATCTACAATTTAGCCCAAACAACTACCTCTTTACCTACTGTATTTATTTTATTAATTTATTTTGCTCCTTTGCACCCCATTATTTTCTGTCTCTACTTTGCACTTTCTTCCGCTGCAAACCAACCATTCCAGGGTTTTTTTTTTTTAGTTTTATTTTACTTGCTGTGTTGTATTCACTTCACCTCCATGGCCTTTTATATTTTTATTTATTTATTTTATTTATTTATACATATATTTGTTTGCCTTCACCTCCCTTATCTCACCTCACTTGCTCACATTGTATATAGACTTATTTTTTTTTTTCACTGTATTATTGACTATATGTTTGTTTTACTCCATGTGTAACTATGTGTTGTTGTATGTGTCGAACTGCTTTGCTTTATCTTGGCCAGGTCGCAATTGTAAATGAGAACGTGTTCTCAATTTGCCTACCTGGTTAAATAAAGGTTAAATAAAATAAAAAAATAAATAAATCAGTCAAAAAGAGGGTGTCTTGTCCTGCTTTTGAAATCTCCTCCTGCATTCGTCCCAGTCATCAGCAACAGAGCATTGGGGAAGGTGCATGTCTGACATCAATGTGTACGCAATTACAATGATATTTTAATATGGTCAATTGAGAACATGTTTATATAACATAAACATACTGTTGACACGTAGGCTATGGTGTAATGGAATGTTTTGCCTTGTGTGGTAGGTTTTGACACTCTTATGTAGGTGTCATACCCCGGCCATAAAATAACTACAGTGGTAGGTTTTGACACTCTTATGTAGGTGTCATACCCCAGCCATAAAATAACTACAGTAGTAGGTTTTGACACTCTTTTGTAGGTGTCATACCCCGGCCATAAAATAACTACAGTGGTAGGTTTTGACACTCTTATGTAGGTGTCATACCCCGGCCATAAAATAACTACAGTGGTAGGTTTTGACACTCTTATGTAGGTGTCATACCCCAGCCATAAAATAACTACAGTGGTAGGTTTTGACACTCTTATGTAGGTGTCATACCCCGGCCATAAAATAACTACAGTGGTAGGTTTTGACACTCTTATGTAGGTGTCATACCCCGGCCATAAAATAACTACAGTGGTAGGTTTTATGGGTTTTTACACCTGTCACAACAGGTAAAAATAGATGTGCCATATTATAGCAGGCAAGTTGTGTCAGATATTATGACATGTTATGAAATGGTTATGACCTTGTCATTTAAGTGATAATGCCCGAGAAGCCGGTGTTTGGAGGCAGTGGAGGCTGGTGACTTGAAAAATTGAGGAGGATGGGAGACCCACGGTATAAGCGCGGAACGCACAGAGACGTCAAAGTGTGTCACGAAAGAGTAATTATTTTAACCTAAAGCATTTAATAAAGAGATTTATAGTACAATATTATAGGGAATGAGAGGGCTACTTACACAGTGTTTGTAAGGGATCACAGCAGTGATTGAATGAGGGTATGAGGCCTGAGTTGAGGTGTTCAGAGGCTTGACTTCAGTGGAGGACAGGATTTGACTGGGAAGACAAAAAGCAATAGCACAACACACTAAACAGTTAGACAAAAGAGCTAAGAATGAGTTAGTCCAAGCAAGGAGTAATATCATTGATGTGTAATAATGTGATTGTGTTTGTGTATGTGATTGACTCTACATACAGTAATGAGAGAAAATTGATAGGTCACAGTGCTTGGAGAGGAAACATTCAATGTGCCAGTGGATGAGCGGGCACATGAGACGTGGCTACAGTTCATGTCAGGAGAAAGTTGACAATGGTAGTGGAGTGGTCATCACCTCTTAATCAGGGAACAGGAGGGGACTTAGCTGTAAATACAAATAGCAGATACATTCCATTACAGCTGCGCCATCGTAGGTTTGAACAAGTTTCTCCATGAAGTTAAACATAGGACTGCCCACTTGACACATCATAGTAGCCCAAGAAACGTTCCTGAATAAAGCCCTGATCCACCACATACCTGACGATAACTGACAACTGCAAGCAGACTGGTGGCACCATAGGTCCCAGAGTGTGGGGAGGGATTTTTACCCCCTGGGGCCCGGAGTTTTTCCTTATCTGTTAACCTAAACAGGAAAACTAAATAAGGTATGACAGTGATTCATCAGTTGTAAAAATGTTTTATAAGGGTTATGATGGGACCAGTTTTTCCTAATCAGATTACATGGTTTAAAAAAACTGGGGGGGAAACTCCTGGCACTGGGGGGGATGAAAACCCTGTCAAACTGCAGCAACCTTATACTTGTTCATATTAATTATATTTAGACTAGATTAGGAGGGGGATTTCCTCTACCCAGACACATAGACAACAACTGATAGACAATAGAATTCACAGGGCTGAGCTTGCTTTATGCATGTTTGCATCATGCAGGCCTATGCAACTGCAGCCCTGTACTCACATTTGTCATCACTATTATGTTGACCAGTTAATACTTTTTGATTGAAAACGTATAGGCAGCCTAGCCAGTTTAATTTTGAACATAAACCAAATTTGATCACATTCACATTTTCTTCTCACACACCAATGGACTATAGATTTTTTATTTCATTTAACCTTTATTTAACTAGGCAAGTCATTTAAGAACAAATTCTTATTTACAATTACGGCATACCTCGGCCAAACCCGGACGACGCTGGACCAATTGTGCGCCGGAGTATGGGACTCCCAATCACGGCCGGTTGTGATGCAGTCTGGAATAAATAAATACATAAAGTTACCAATTAGTTACCCTGACCAAATGGACAGCGCACATAGGCTGTATGCAGCTGCTCTTATTAGTAGCCTACAGTTGATCAGACTGAAAAATAGTCTCGTTTTCATCCCATACAGCATGTCAGATCTCTAATGTTAAGGTGAAGCCTAGGCTGCTACAACATCTATGTAATGAGTTTTTGCTTGTGTCTGTCCGGAGTGGTTATGTGTTATCATCTTTGCTACATAAATACCTGAGGAAAGTGGAAAACCTACTTGAGCGCGCGCAAAAAAATGTGCTGCCTCTTTATTCTAACTTTTAATGGATGATGCGATGGAAGCTATTGAATTGATTTCGACATCCCAGAAAAAGCCAGTAGACAGTAGAAAGTTACATACATTCAGCAAGTAAAGCATCATAACGTTACATTACCACTGCAAGCTCCCTGTAGTTGCACTTGTTCGTGGAACTTTCCCTCTCGTCGTGTCCTCTAAAAGCCAATTATTGCATGCACGAAAATAGTGGTATTGAGAAGCCGCTTGAGAACATTCATGTTTCTTCTTAATTAAATTCTCATTGTGTTGCGCAGTTTGAATACGCAGACCTTCGTCATGATACAGAAGCTTGAATCTGATGTGGGCATTTATATGCTGTCTGCTTTTGTTTTGGCGTTTAGCAGAACGATCGATGTTCTTTAGGTCACTGTACCCCTCTTTCGCCCAAGGCTGACTTTCCAAAAAGCAGGCAAGGCCAGCAATACAGGCGGCTTGACGAGAGGCTGTTAACCAGCTATTGTTATACTTTTGATACCAATTGGTATTGAACGCCCTCACCTTTTCATCATTCTCCGTGAAACCGATCTCAGGCAGAGGTCGACCCTCGGTTTTAATTCACTTATTTTCCGTGTACCCCCAGAAAATGAAAGGGGTTCTTCAACAAAAAGTCATAAAAATTTGCGGTAGCGCTGGCGCCAAAACTGCAACCTGGAGCTGGTAGCTAGCTAGCTGCTGCTACTTAAGTTAGCAAGGCAAATTCAAATAAATTGCACTAACTGGACACAAAAATAAAGTTCTAATACCAAGAAAACAATGTATAATCAAACTCCTCCGTATCTGGTAATTTTAAGAAACTAATTTGAATTGAATAATATCCCAAAAATGCTCAACTATCACTTTTCAATCTCTATCCAATCATGTCACCAACTCACCAAGCTTCTCAACACATAGAACCCTGTCCCGCCTTATTCTGCAGTACAATCCCAATACAACACACTAGGTTCATTCGCTGATCCTAATCCAGTTCACACTGCAAAAGCTTTGATTGGTTGGAGGTCGTCCTCCGGAAGTGGTCATAATTACCATGTAGGTCTATGGAAGGGGGTGAGGCCTACGAGCCTCCTAGGTTTTGTATTGAAGTCAATGTACCCAGAGGAGGACAGAAGCTAGCTGTCCTCCAGCTACACCATGGTGCTACCCCAGAGAGTGCTGTTGAAGTTACTATAGACATTCATTGCAAAACAGTGTGCTTTAATCAGTTATTTGGTGACATATGAATACATTTAGTATAGTTCTGTCTAAAAGGGATAACATTTTTAGTGTTTCACTATTTTTATTTTTAGAAAATTTCACTGAGGAGGATGGTCCTCCCCTTCCTCCTCTGAGGAGCCTCCACTGTTTGGAGGATATATTGGGTGCGTTCGTAAATTCACTCTGGCTACCTACTCCGATTTCAGAGCACTCTCGTCTGATTGTGCCAGAGTGCAGAATAACTGATTAATTTAAGAACACATTGACACAGGTGTTGTTAAGCCCGAGACAAAGTCGAGATCCGGGAAACCATGCCAATATATCCTCCAAGCACAAGCTTCGAGGGCATTATCACTTTTATACGGGTTACCAGCATATTCAAATACGGATTGACATGTTTTCAATAAAAACGTTATTTTGGTGCATTTATTCATACTATTTCATCCGTCCACAAGATATAGTCCCGACACAAATCTACCCAAGCCAGCTGCTCGTTCGTTCTATCGGTTTGGTTGCTAGAGACGCGACCCAGTCGTTCGTTCTAAATGTTTCATTGCCATACTGGCTAGCAATGTCAAAAAAGTCCAGCCAGAATAAATAGCTGCATTTGCATTTGTTTAAGCGGTTTTCTAGTGACATTTATTTGGATACATCCATAACAATGAGTTAATGAGGTGCGATTTCGCCTGGCATAGAAAATGTTCTCACTCGCCAAGACACTGTTGTTCAGAGGAGCTAGCCAACAACACAGCGAACACAATCCCTTCAAACTGATTGACATTTCAAATTGACATTTCTTTCTTCTTTATATCCATAAAAATTATGCCGTCTGATTTATCGTTTCGACTGGCTGAGAAGCGCTGCCTGCCTGCCAGTCTCTCCCCTCACCGTTTCTGTGACTGTGTCACAGGACTTATTGCCATTACAGAAGAGTAATTAATTATCTGTCAGTAGCTATCTATTTGATTACTTTGATTAACACAGAGCTTACACTCAAACATCTCCTCCTGCTAATATCTCCCCAGGCACTGTCATTATGTTTATTGAATCATTGTTGCTCCAGTCGAGTCTCTTTCAAATGCTCCAGCTTGCCTTGGGTCTGGTTCCCGAGACTAGCACCAGCTATTTAAGCTATCACTGTCTTAATTTTGATACAACTGGTCATCTTTCAGGTGATAAGCTGGAGAAGCTTGCGGGGACAGTTCATAGACACCTAATCTTGTGGGACATTTGTAATATCTCAGTATCAATATCTGACTCGGTTCGGCGATGACGACGTGTTTCTCTGTCTTAGGCGCCGTAGATTGGTAAGAAGTATAGGACATTGGGAGGTCTAGATTGCTTCATTGATATATAGTGGGCAGTTTCTTAGTACTGACCAGGCCAAAGTAGCACAGCGGGGTCGGAATGTCCTCTGCTAACGAACTTAGGGAATTAGCCCGTCTAAATCATCCCGTCTCTCCTCTGGCACTGTCTCCAACCATTAATCAATGAGATGTCATCTTCTGAACCATGAGGTAACTTTTATTTCAAGTCATCGCACACTCCTTCTCCCTCTCTCTCTAGTTCTCTCTCTCTCTCTCTTTCTTTCTCATCCTCTCTCGTTCAGCAAGGAGTGGGGGTTAAAGGATCGGGTCTGATTCTATACAATAGCCCACTTTATTTAGTTCCCACGATCAAGTGAATTGATGGGTAGATAGCAGATGCTCCAACACAACTATGAATAACATGCATTGTGCAGTTGATCCCATTGGCTGACCTTACCTGACCTTATCCCATCTGAACTGGACATACAAATTACGAAGACAAATCGTTGAATGCGTCATCATCACCAACTTTTATTTCCAGAACATAATGCCTTTAATTGTCACTACCACTGTTATGTTAGGATCAGCTGGGCTTAATCATTGTCTGGGAAACTGGCCCAAAAGTACCCCCTGAGCACCGTAATAACAGAAGTATGGGGTGAAAGGATGGTTTTTAAATCAGAGCAGCATATGCAGTAAATGCCATGTATTCCCGTATTTAATTTTATCTCCCTGTATAATCTCTACTAATCAAAGGGCTTTATTATACTCACTGACACTCAAAAGCAATTGCAATTCGGTGGTTTTGCAGCAAAAAAAAGTTCAGTGCACATGTTATGTGTTAGTTTGCATATACATTCACAATGTTTCTGTTTCATTGTCTGTTTAATTGTGTGTGTGTGTGTCTGCAAGTGACGTGCATACATGCGTGTGCATGCTTTGTCCGTGTGTGTGCGTGTTCAGAGTGAGAGCCGTGACAAGTGTTGATCACCGGTCCAGCCAGCGTAGTGTGGGATAGCGCTCAGACAGTGTCCTGCGGAGCTGAGTGCTCTGTGTCTTATCTCTGGTCTCCACCACACACTCCACCTGTGGGCACACACCACAGATTTAATCCTAATCATCACACACACACACACACACACACACACACACACACACACACACACACACACACACACACACACACACACACACACACACACACACACACACACACACACACACACACACACACACACACACACACACACACACACACACACACACACACACACACACACACACACACACACACACACACACACACACACACACACACACACACACACACACACACACACACACACACACACACAGTCTGTGAAAAGTAAATAAATGATCTCTAAGATAATTATACATTGACCCACTCGCACACGTTTAGAACATACCATTGCTACGTGGTTGTAGCATGACGCAACACACTCCCAACACACTCAATGAATCTGAAGTCCCTGTCGATTCCAGTCTGTCTCCTTTCTATGACTAGACTTAACCCGGTACATGGTAGTAGCATAATATTGTACCTTCACATAACATACCTGTACATAACTTGCTTTACAGCTGCTAACTTTACAGTCAGTTAAAGTTACACATCTGGAACTTCTAAATCATGCTTGCCATTAGTAGGCAATGCCTCAATCAGAGTCATAAACCACTTCCAAATCAATCACATATTGACACTGTCTAGCACCACTGATCCAAGAATCCACCACTCATCTCACACTACCCTGCACTGCACTACCAGCACAGCTGCAACCCAAGCCAGGGTTTCCACGGCAACGGTAGTGTGAAAAGCAGCTGAGTGGATTTTGGGGGAAGAGGGTAAGGCTGTTGTACCAGGGCCTTGAAGAGATCTCCTCTGTCATTGTGTCTACGGTGGCAAACATCCAACAACCTGATGGAGAGAGAGAGAGAGAGAGAAAGGTAGAGAGAAAGAAGATGAAAATAAGCATTACTGAGAGGTGACAGATGTACAGTGCCTTGCAAAAGTATTCATCCCCCTTGGCGTTGTTCCTATTTTGTTGCATTACAACCTGTAATTTAAATAGATTTTTATTTGGATTTCCTGTAATGGACATACACAAAATAGTCCAAATTGGTGAAGTGAAATGAAAAAAATTACTTGTTTCAAGAAATTCAAAAAAAAATCAAAACAGAAAAGTGGTGCGTGCATATGTATTCACCCCCTTTGCTATGAAGCCCCTAAATAAGATCTGGTGCAACTGATTACCTTCAGCAGTCACATAATTAGTTAAATAAAGTCCACCTATGTGCAATCTAAGTGTCACGTGATCCGTCACATGATCTCAGTATATTTACACCTGTTCTGAAAGGCCCCAGAGTCTGCAACCATGAAGACCAAGGAGCTCTCCAAACAGGTCAGGGACAAAGTTGTGGAGAAGCACAGATCAGGGTTGGGTTATAAAAAAATATCCAAAACTTTGAACATCCCATGGAGCACCATTAAATCCATTATAAAAAAATTGAAAGAATATGGCACCACAACAAACCTGCCAAGAGAGGGTCGCCCACAAAAACTCACGGACCAGGCAAGGAGGGCATTAATCAGAGAGGCAACAAACAGACCAAAGATAACCCTGAAGGAGCTGCAAAGCTCCACAGTGGAGATTGGAGTATCTGTCCATAGAACCACTTTAAGCCATACACTCCACAGAGCTGGGCTTTACGAAAGAGTGGCCAGAAAAAGCCATTGCTTAAAGAAAAAATTGGTGTTCACCAAAAGGCATGTGGAAGACTCCCCAAACACATGGAAGAAGGTACTCTGGTCAGATGAGACTAAAATGTAGCTTTTTGGTCATCAAGGAAAACAGTATGTCTGGCGCAAACCCAACACCTCTCATCACCCCAAGAACACCATCCCCACAGTGAAGCATGGTGGTGGCAGCATCATGCTGTGGGGATGTTTTTCATCGGCAGGGGCTGGGAAACTGGTCTGAATTTAAGGAATGATGGATGGAGCTAAATATAGCAAAGTTCTTGAGGGAAACCTGTTTCAGTCTTACAGAGATTTGAGACTGGGATGGAGGTTCACCTTCCAGCAAGACAATAACCCTAAGCATACTGCTAAAGCAACACTCGAGTGGTTTAAGGGGAAACATTTAAATGTCTTGGAATAGCCTAGTCAAAGGCCAGACCTCAATCCAATTGAGAATCTGTGGTATGTGTCAGGACCCGGTGCGAGAAACAGTCACTAATAATCGGCAGAACCCAGAAGATTAGGCAGACACAGCAGTACTAGAGATGGTGGTTTAATAAAAGAACAAGATCTTCAGGCAAAGAATATAAATCCACAACGTCCAAAATAAAGCCAAGAGGCAAAAAATGGATATCTTCCAAAATACAAAGAAAAATCCACAAAGTGGTAAGAACAGCAAGGGAAAAAACAAACCTCAAAAGACTAATCCAAAAATACACAAGAACAAAACCAGAGAACCTCTGGAAAATCCAACAAGAGAAAATATATGTTCACAACAAGGCTTGGGCTGGGGCTGGGTGCTAACATACAAACACTGAGCAAAGAACTGAGGAACACACAGGGTTTAAATACCAACAAGGGAACGACACACAGGTGCAAACAATAATAGAGCAAGGAAAAAACAAAAGGTTCAAAAAAGGTGCAATGGGGACATCTAGTGACAAAAACCAGAACAGTCCTGGCCAAAACCTGACAGTATGACTTAAAGATTGCTGTACACCAGCGGAACCCATCCAACTTGAAGGAGCTGGAGCAGTGGTTCCTTGAAGAATGGTCAAAAATCCCAGTGGCTAGATGTGGCAAGCTTATAGAGACATAGCGCAGGAGACTTGCAGCTGTAATTGCTGCAAAAGGGCACTCTACAAAGTATTGACTCGGGGGGTGAATAGTTATGCACGCTCAAGTTTTCAGTTTTTTTGTCTTATTTCTTGTTTGTTTCACAATAAAAAATATTTTGCATCTTCAAAGTGGTAGGCATGTTGTGTAAATCAAATGATACAACCCCCCCAAAAATCAGAACGAGAGAAAGAAAAAGTGTATGAGGAGAAAGAAAGGAGCAGACTTCATTCACATTGTTCTTGGTATCAGAGGATTTGTCTGTCCAGACTGAACATCCTGCCAGGTAAAGCCTCCTCCTGTCCTGTGGCTTATTCTGATGCGATCGGATGTGGGGAGAACAGGGTCACGGGGCCAGATTGAGCACAGAGGCATTACCGTCACTGAGAGAGAGTGAGTGATCTAACTATACGCACCATAATCTAACTATACACACTTATCTCCATCCATATGCAGCACAGATATCAGAACTTAGGTGATTAATAAGGTCTGGTAGTACTGGGTTATGGTCAGTCTGTCTGACCACACACTCTGACGTGTGTGTGTGTGTGTTTCAGAGAAATAGGGAGTAATCAACCGCTTATACACTAGTGTATTTATATTCAGATGTACAGTATAGTTCATAACTATCTGTTGACATGTTAGTGTTTAACTCACTTGATGTCCTCTCGGGCCAGGATGTCCAGTAGCTTGGCCATGTCCCCTGGAAAGTCCCCCAGCTGCACCGTAAACTTGTTGACCCGGTCGTCCAGAACCAGGGCTCGGTCAACACATTGTCTGATCAGGTCCAACTCCATGTTAGCACTGCTGACCACCACAGCTACCCTGCAGCGGGCAGACAAGGACATAGATGGAGACTCAATTAATCGGAATATCAACAGGTTACATTTTTGACACTATGGGTGAATCTTAATTTCCTTAAGTCTCATTTTCATTTAGTCATAAATTGATGTCAATTGAAGGCTAAGGGTTAGGATTCACTCATATGTTTTGATACAGTAACCCACACTAGCCGTGCGTTAACCCACCTTTTGCCCTTCAGCTCTGGTAGTTGACCAGCCAAGATGGCCGCCAGTCCCATGGCTCCCTCTGTGTCCACCATGGAGTGTTCAAACTCCTGGAACCTTAGCATGGCTACCAGAGAGTCCTCCTCTCTGTTGAGAAGAGTAAAAGGTCAGGGATACTCAGAGAGAGAGAACAACAACAACACCACCACAACAACAGCAGTGCTAAAGGACAATGATTGAGACACTTTACTGCACTCTGGGCTCTAATTTGCGACCATCTTGCTCCCATATGATCCTAAATATTTTGCTGTGTAGAAGAAAAATATTCACCCAGATAATACATTGAATGGCAAAATTATATTGGTATCGTTAGGAGCAACACGTTAAGTTGTTACATTTGTATCATATATTGCGGCAAGAAAAGTCAATATATTGTATAATTTTACCTCACCTGTGAGATTGAAGAGGGAATTCAGCAACTTTTAAAAGCTTCTTTATTGCTTCTTTATTACAAAAAGTTCAACAAACTTTGACCCTTAGATTTGATCAAGCTTTTACAGACATAAAAATAAAGGGGACTTTTATATATTTCAAAATGGTCCGCCTATTGGTCAGATTATTGAAAAAAATCATATCATGCTTTGTGTTGTATTCCCATTGTGATTGGTCCCTGAACCCATAGGAGAACATTCAGCAATATACAAAAGCCTTCTTCTTTTCTATCTGCAAAATGCTAAGGCAGAGGCGCATTTTTGCTTTTACCACTCTGTTTGCTCCTCAATTCATGCACCTTGGTTGGAGAGGGAGGTAACCCGGCAGTGTTCACTTCTCTTTGCACCTCACCTGTGAGTACCATGGTTGCACCTTTACAATGCATAGAACTGCTAGTCTCTTGCCCAAACTGTTCAAAATGTATGACCAGAGCTAACATCTTTCCTTTCTATTGTGGAATCGCAGGTCACATTTGATCATTTCAGAAACCATGTTGCGGGCCGCTAACTTGTTTGATAACAAGCAAATGTCCAGTCACGTTTCCTAGCTGCCTAACAACCTGGTAACTTGCCCAGTAAGAAGGCACTGGAAGAAAGGAAATGGGCTCCTCCAGGAAATATGGATTCACATAGGCCTAGGGCTCTAGTCAATCTGTATCGCTGAAGCGAATGCAGTCTCCGCCACTGTGGGAACATCGTCTTTAATTGTCAATCACGCAATAACGCTGAACTTCTGTGATACGGATTTAATAGAGCCCGTGGTGCTCCTAAATACTGCTCCTAAATACTGTTTGGTGCTTCTAACCTTGGGAGCATCAGTGCTACCAATATAGAGCCATGGCAACAATCACAGCACTGGGGAACAGAGGGGTGTCTATGTCCATACATGTAGAATACTATGACGATGGCAAATGTGTGGTGAGATACCTTCCTCTTCCATAGAGATGTAATACCTGACAGAGATGACTTTATCCACAAATGTCTTAGCCAGATGGAAGGTGTGGGTCCCCATTGAGTGCTCAAATAGGTCTGGGGATAGAGAGTGGGGTTATAGGCGGTGAGTTCAGTGAGTACAGTGCCATGACAATCTATTTAAGAAAAAGAAAGACAAAGTACAGAGAGAAAAACATATCACAGGGGGTAGGTATGGGTTCATATAGCCTACAGGGGTACAAGTGCACAGTACCTCCATAAAGCTTCTTGTTGGGGTTGCTGTATAGTTCTCTAGTCACCGGGCTGCCTGTTTTGAGGGACTGTAATAGCAACGAGAATCCTTCTGGTTCAACTCCCTGTCAAAGAGAACAATGGTACATAAATCCCAATATTATTTGGTCGATTTAGTGGACATTCAGTGCCATGCTAAGTATGATGGGGATCCACATTTTGGAGAGCATGTTTGCAACTTACTCACTACGACAATAGTACACTAAACAAATATTCAGAGTTAGGAAACACTTACTATGACAGTGATGCGCGAGTTGAGGTGTTTGATGGCGGCTGCTGTGCCAACCAGTAGACTACACTGCCCACCAGCTGGCACAATGACTGCATCTAGTTTGGGCACCTGCTCATAGATCTCCATGCCTACTGTGCCCAGTCCTGCCAAGTACACAGCACTATCATCCCTGAGCGAGAGATAGAGAGAGAAATACAGTATTACCATCTGCCCATGTGTTCGTGTCACATTGTCACCCGTGCATTTTATAAAACAAAGGAGAGCTATGGGACTGGCTCCCAGGGTGACTTACTCTTCCAGGCAGAGGTATCCGTTCTCCTTGGCCAGGTGGCGGGCGTGGTTCAGGGAGTCCCTGGCCGTGCTGCCGTAGGAGATTACCATGGCGCCGTAGTCACGGTACATCCTGAGGTGGGGCTGGGCACAGCTGGCTGGCATGATGACAAACACTGGGATCCTCAACTCCACTGCATGGTGGGCCACGGCCATGGAGAAGCTACAGTCTGTAGCCACAATCACCCCCTTCTTCTGCTGCTCCTGTGGAGGGGGATGGGAGTTAGCTAACTGTAAAAGTAATTTGTGTTTGTTTAGCGTGTTAGCTACTTGTTAGCTTGTTAGCTTGTTAGCTTGTCAGCTACTTGTTAGCTTGGGACTTTTCCCCAGCTGGAATGCATTGAGAGATGCATTGTGATGCATACCTGGTTGAGGGAGGTGAGCACGTAGAGAACGCCTCTTTCCTTCACTGAGCCTGTGTAGTGGAGGTGTTCCTTCTTCAGGAAGATCTCCATGCCGTACTGTTTGGACAGTCTGGAGTACTGGGAACACAAACAAGCCCGATGCGAGTAAGCTTCTGCATATGAAGCAGGGTTCATCATCTACAGTTATTACTCTTCGGGGAAAAAAGGTACTACTTAGAATCAACAAAGGGTTCTTCTCCTATCCCTCATCAAAGAATCCTTTAAGAACCCTTTGGTGAAAAGGCTTAAACTGGACACAAAAGGGTTCTCCTACAGACGAGGGACATCCAAAGAACCCTTTACGTTTTTTTTTCTAAGAGTGTATAGAAGGCTCTAAACATACCATGCAGGGGGTCTTCTGCATCCTCAACTGGATTTTGAAGGCCGCAGCACTGATGTCATCGAAGCGGAGGTATTCAGGCTTGGGTGGTGTGACTGCTTTGCTCTCGCTGCCTCTCTTCTTGTTAGTCTTGGGCGGGTCCATCAGCTGGATCTCAGGGGCCCCCACCACCTTGGTCTCCTTGGTCTTGACTTCGCCATTGAGGCACTCCTCCTCCTCAATACCAAAGTCCTTCAGGCGCTCTGGGTGGATGAGGGTGGGCCGCACGCCCGCAACCCCGTTACAAACAGGGGCGTCCTTGTTGCAGGTACTCTTGGAAGAGGTGGAGCAGCCCTGTTTAGTTGACCCAAGACGCTGCTCCTCGCTGGGGGAGAAAGGAAGATCAACAGGGCTTGGAATTACTCTCTCTGGTTGGGTGTCTGTAATGATGGATACAGCTCTTACCGTTATACACATGTATTTCAGGTCAAAGGTCTCAGTAATGGACTAGAGTGATGAGAGGGAGCAGGAGGAGAGAATTGCTATTAGGCTGGGTGGAGTTTTCAGGAGTAAGATTTGTACATGTGTGTGAACAAGTGGGGAACAGATTAGCCACTGCTTTACATAGTCTGGGAGTGATGGCAGTAACCTTGTGCTCTGTACAATAGGAGATAATCCACAGAGATCTTCCCATGACCAAGGTACAACTGGCTGTCCCTGATGACAACGGAAATAGCTGTAGGTTTTGACCTATTAGCCACACACACACACGGCTCTTATGTTGTCTGTTTGGAAGGTACAGAGGGGAAGGAAATGGTTGGAGTTCATTGAGTCACCTGTCATGTTCTCAGAGTTTCACCTCTGCTTGATTTATTTGATCTCTGATTAAACAATGACTCATTAGAATCCTTTCAACGCAGTCTTTAAGGAGCATGCAGTAATTAAACATAGCATGCTTTGAATAAAGTCAAATGAGAGAGACGTTTATTATCAGTGATAGTTTGACTAAATCCTGTAACTCCTGTAAAGTTACTCCTGTAAATCCTGTAAAGTTACTTGGTACAGCATTTAGTTGGATTGTTGTTAAACCTAGTACTTAATGTCCAAACATTTCCGTAATACTCAATGGGATTGATAATATAGTTAATCGAACCTTTAAATTATTGTGGTAATTAGGATACATAGCTACAGTTGAAGTCGGAAGTTTACATACACCTTAGCCAAACACATTCAAACTCAGTTTTTCACAATTCCTGACATTTAATCCAGGTAGAAATTCTCTGTCTTAGGTGAGTTAGGATCACCACTTGATTTTAAGAATGTGAAATGTCAGAATAATAGTAGAGAGATTGATTTATTTCAGCTTTTATTTCTTTCATCACATTTCCAGTGGGTCAGAAGTTTACATAGACTCAATTAGTATTTGGTAGCATTGCCTTTAAATTGTTTAACTTGGGTCAAACATTTCGGGTAGCCTTCCACAAGCTTCCCACAATAAGTTGGGTGAATTTTGGCCCATTCCTCTTGACAGAGCTGGTGTAACTGAGTCAGGTTTGTAGGTCTCCTTGCTCACACAAGCTTTTTCAATTCTGGCCATACATTTTCTATAGGATTGAGGTCAGGGCGTTGTGATGGCCACTCCAATACCTTGACTTTGTTGTCCTTAAGCCATTTTGCCGCAACTTTGGAAGTATGCTTGGGGTCATTGTCCATTTAGAAGACCCATTTGCGACCAAGCTTTAACTTCCTGACTGATGTCTTGAGATGTTGCTTCAATATATCCACATAATTTTCCTGCCTCATGATGCCATCTATTTTGTGCAGTGCACCAGTCCCTCCTGCAGCAAAGCACCCCCACAACATGATGCTGCCACCCCCGTGCTTCATGGTTGGGATGGTGTTCTTCGGCTTGCAAGCATCCCCCTTTTTCCTCCAAACATAACGATGGTCAATATGGCCAAACAGTTCTATTTTTGTTTCATCAGACCAGAGGACATTTCTCCAAAAAGTACGATCTTTGTCCCCATGTGCAGTTGCAAACTGATTAGATTTTTCTCACCAAAGTACGTTCATCTCTAGGAGACAGAACGCGTCTCCTTCCTGAGCGGTATGACGGCTGCGTGGTCCCATGGTGTTTATACTTTCATACTATTGTTTGTACAGATGAACGTGGTACCTTCAGGCGTTTGGAAATTGCTGCCAAAGGATGAACCTGACTTGTGGAGGTCTACAATTTTTTTTCTGAGGTCTTGGCAGATTTCTTTTGATTTTCCAATGATGTCAAGCAAAGAGGCACTGCGTTTGAAGGTAGGCCTTGAAATACATCCACAGGTACACCTCCAATTGACTCAAATTATGTCAATTAGCCTGTCAGAAGCTTCTAAAGCCATGACATCATTTTCTGGAATTTTCCAAGTTGTTTAAAGGCAACTTAGTTTATGTAAACTTCTGACCCACTGGAACTGTGATACAGTGAATTATAAGTGAAATAATCTGTCTGTAAACAATTGCTGGAAAAATTACTTGTGTCATGCACAAAGTAGATGTCCTAACCGACTTGCCAAAACTATAGTTTGTTCTCAAGACATTTGTGGAGTGGTTGAAAAACAAGTTTTAATGACTCCAACCTAAGTGTATGTAAACTTCCGACTTCAACTGTATATTATCAGCAATCAGGTCATTTAGAATTATAGCTCTATTTATAAAGACATAAAGGGATTAGATTAGACCGGGGATTAGATTCACCTACTAACATTGCCTTATAAACATTCATAGCAACTACATGTAGTATTCATTACATTGTATTTAAATAACCTAATGCATTCCTATACATGCTATTGTATGATATATTATGTTTTGGGGAGACTCCTATTCAAAAGTAACTGAGTTTTGCTCACATTATATGCACTACTGAAATGGATAGACCGTATGTCATAATTCAAACCAGCTGGTAAAATATAACTTCACTTTAAGTTTCCATTGTGTATACACCACAGGAGGTTGGTGGCACCTTAATTGGGGAGGACGGGCTCGTGGTAGTGGCTGGACCGGAATAGTATCAAATATCTCAAACACATGGTTTCCATGTGTTTGATGCCATTCCATTTAATCCGTTCAAGACATTATTATGACCCGTCCTCCCCTCAGCAGCCTCCACTGGTACACACATGGGCAGAATTCCCAAGAGCTAAGTCATAGCAAAGACGTCAAGATACAAACAGCACTAGCACATAGAACCACCAGGTGGAGTTACTCTGTTGACATTCTATTTCCCCAATATCCAATGTATTTGGCTCCGTTTCCTGTTTCACAACCAGTCGTTCTATTAATATCGTCTACTCAGTCATAAGAGCTGCTTTACTCTTTCACCCCATTCCCCCAGTTAACCCTCGGACACTAATGTCCTTCTACACCATTTGCCTCTTTAATCCTTCACACTTTCTTTCAGTAATGCCACCTCTCCGTCTCCTTTCTACTGTCTCAGAATGTGGAAGACCCCAAGCTTCTCTCTGTCTTTCGCTCTCTCCTTTATCGCTCTCTCTCTCTATCTTTATGTCCTTCCCTGTGTCCAGTCTGTTTACCTGGGGAGGAAGAAGAGGATGAAGGATAGAACCAGGCGGAGGAGGAGGCATACCAGAACGTGGAAGGCTGGCAAGAGAAATCTGTTCCCCGGGTCTGGAGAGGGTATCACAGGGGCAGGGACACATCTAAGGGGGTCCTTGGCTACTACTGTGGACCTGGGGAGAGCAGGGGAAGCTCGAGGTGGAGGTGGTGGAGGTGCTGTTTCAGGTGGAGGAGGAGGAGAACAACAGGGATCGGAGATGAAGTTAGATTTGGGGACAGGAAGTGCTGGATGATGAGGAAGTGGTTTGCTGGTCACTCTAGAGGACTTGGTAGATATCCTTGCACGAGGAGAAGGAAGATGGTGGAGAGTGGAGGTTGTGGCCGGTGGGGTTAGTTGACCTTGGGGAGAGAGAAGAGGTGCAGAACAAGGATGAAGGAGAACAGGAAGAGGTGCAACATGAGGTGCAGTAGGAGCCACAGCAGGAGTCACTACAGGAGAAGCGGCAGTGGGAGTATTTGGTTCCTTAGGGTGTTGGGGGGGTACGTCTACAGCCAGGGCTCGGGTGGGAAATCCCTCTGTGTCTAATGGGGTGCAGGGGATTGGTGATGAATCTGTAGAGTCCCACCTCTGCCAGAAGGGGTCATTATCATCACTATCGCTGAATCCCACTCTGTTAGGCGATCCATCTCTGATATAGTTGGCGTAGATGAACTGGGCGGCAAAGTTCATCCTGGACCACTTTTTCAGCTATAGTCCCAGGATCCACTCTGGATAAGTCTCGAAAAGTCCTCTCCCTCCTCTCCTGTGTTGCGCGTCCAGGAGTGTGTGGGACAGTGTGTCGGCTCAGAGCGCTCCCACGGTGTTAACTGCACTGCCCTGGATCCCTTCCTGGGGCTATTTAAGGGGGGATTACCCAGAGGCACATGCCCGCCCGCCGCCCAGCCCACCAGCCCAGCTTGCCTCCAGCCCTGGCCCCTCCCTCCCCTTGTCTCTATTCCGGTCCCAGACCTGGAATAAACCTCCAGGTCTGTGGCGTGTTGGTAATCAGACGCTGTAAGGGGATAGATACAGACTTACAGTTTATCTAGGGAACAATGATCTGGGATCTTAGGCAGTTAGTCGAGATAGAGACACTAGGAGGATCAGAGATGAGAGAGAACGAGAGAGAGAGAGAGAGAGCAATGACTTTCTAAGCAGGGAGATCCTATTCAGTCAGGATAAGAAGGTATGTAGAAGCTTCCTCCACCTCTGATCTCTAAACTAGGATGAAGATGTCCCCTACACTGTTCCCCACAGTCAGTGAAGGATCAATAAAATCTGACCTTTGACTCATTTCAGATAGTACAGCTGTCTAAATGCTCACATTAGCAAATTTTTTGTGCTAATACACTCACTCGACTAAAACTCTATCTCCTCATTGTGATTAAGATAGCAACATACACTATCTAGTAAAGAATGTAATATTTGATGTTTACAATATGTGAATCTAGGAATCAGTGGGACTGACTGAACTCTGAGAGAAGAGATAAACCAGAGGCAAAGGTCATCGTTGACGTACACAATCCCATTGACACAAAAACACACACGCGCAAGCACGCTCACACACACACATCAGATTGAACCCTAACCCCTTTGTTAGTGACAGGGAGGTATGTCTCTGCCAACGAGTTAACCGGTATCCAGAGCTGACCTAATCTTTTGGCAGGACAATGGTGTTTTGTAGGGCCTGTAGAATGCTAGGAGATGGGGCATGAACTAAGAAACTGGGCGTGGGTGCAAGCTGGCCCCCTTCCGCCACCAAAGGTCCTTTCTAATGGGCTGTGTAGCACTCGGCCACCCCCTACCCTGGAGCATTGAGGCTTAGATGGCGGAGAGGCTCTGTTCCATTCAGCACAACTTCCTGTCTATCTGATGATGACCCTCTTGGCAGGCCAACCACTGTTGTTCCTGGAAAGGCTATCAGGGGACCTGGCTGTGCTTCCCACACAACTCTCCTTGCAAGAGAGAGATATTATCCCTGGACCCACCCCTCCCTCTCTCTGTTCCCTTGGTTGTCAAGCGTCTCTTGACTGCCTCTTTTCTCTGTTGTTGAGTTGTTGGTTTGTTAGTGGTATGCGGTAATAACATGTTCCACAACCAGCCATCTTCATGCCTCTCTCTCTCTCTCTCTCTCTCTCTCTCTCTCTCTCTCTCTCTCTCTCTCTCTCTCTCTCTCTCTCTCTCTCTCTCTCTCTCTCTCTCTCTCTCTCTCTCTCTCTCTCTCTCTCTCTCTCTCTCTCTCTCTCTCTCTCTCTCTCGACAGTCATATCAATGATCTCTGGTCGAACCCACCATCCCCCCACTTTTCCTCCACTTCTTTCCCACCCTGCTTAGTTCTCCTCTTCAGAGCTGCTTACGAGGCCAGACAGTCAGCCCCTGATGGAGCCAAAGAAAGTCAAGCTTTAATGCTTAATGGAGATAACCATGTTCACTACGTAAGAGCCTCCGCAGTGTGCGTGTGCCTGCGTTCATGCGAGTGTGTGCACGTGTTTGTGACAGTACACCATTTTTTTTTTTTACAAAATCAATTAAGGCAGCTGTAACTACAAGCATTCCTACAGATTATAAAGGATATGTTTCCTTCATGCTGAATTGACCCGGTGTGTCATTACACACCATACCGTTCCACAATGATTACAACCCTATCTTCATGCCCTTCATACTAAATGTTATCCGTGTTGGAATTACCTTCCCTGAAAAGAGCTATAGGAGTTAAGCTCTGCTGAGGAGTCCCACCCTACAAATAACCCCACCCCTCCGTTCACCCCTCAGCCTCAGCCTCCTCCCAGATAGAGGCCTTTTGTTCTGCACCTAATGTTTTCATTAGGAAACTGGGCGCAACCAAGGGAGCGAGAGTGAGTGCAGGGCAAAGAGTGAGGGAGGAGAGAGAGAGAGAGAGAAGGAAGGAAGGAAGGAAGGAAAAAATTGCATACAGTCTAGGTTAGCATTCAGGAGATTTTTGGGCACTGAATACACTGTGAGTATTTCTTTCTCTTTCTTTCTTCCCCATATTTCTCTCATTGCAAGCACCAGTTACAGACTCTACTCTTACCCTCCAGCTCCTCTCCTCCGCCATGACCCGCCCCGCCACCATCTCACTTGGACTTCTGCTCCTCCTCATTGGCTACACAGCAGCAGGTAAGATATGTGATTCGGTGTGGCTGGGGTTAGAGGTCATAGGGGAAAGAGCAGGGGGCACAGAAAATGTGTAAACAAACCATAAATAGATGTGTGGTTCATTCTGTTAGATTCTGTTCTAAGTTGTTTGATAGAAGTGCTATTTTCTAAGTGACTTTGTAGCAGTGTAGCGATGAACAGTACTCACTATGCAGTGGAGTTGAATAGTTCTTTGTGATGTCTAACCTTACATGAATTGGAGATCTTTCCACGGTAAAATGGGCTGATTCTTCAAGGAATATCCATCTTGGTCATTCAGGATCTGTCAATGAGCATATAGGTTACAGGATGTGTGTGTGCGTGGGTGACAGTTGGATGAACATGTGTGTGTGTGTGGATGAACATGTGTGTGTGTGTGTGCATGATATATATATATATAGATATAGATATAGATAGATATTTAAAGTATATATATAAACAGTCAAAGGTTTGGACACACCTACTCATTCAAGGGTTTTTTCTTTATTTTGACTATTTTCTACATTGTAGAATAATAGTGAAGAAATCACAACTATGAAATAACACATAGAATCATGTAGTAACCAAAAAAGTGTTAAACAAATCATAATATATTTGAGATTTGAGATTCTTCAAATAGCCACCCTTTGCCTCGATGACAGCTTTGCACACTCTTGGCATTCTCTCAACCAGCTTCACCTGGAATGCTTTTCCAACAGTTTTGAAGGAGTTCCCACATACTCTGAGCACTAGTTGGCTGCTTTTCCTTCACTCTGCAGTCCAACTCATCCCAAACCATCTCAATTGAGTTGATGTCGGTTGATTGTGGAGGCCAGGTCATCTGATGCAGCACTCCATCACTCTCCGTATTGGTCAAATAGCCCTTACACAGCCAGCAGGTGTGTTGTGTCATTGTCCTGTTGAAAAACAAATGATAGTCTCACTAAGCGCAAACCAGATTGGATGGCGTATTGCTGCAGAATGCTGTGGTAGCCATGCTGGTTAAGTGTGCCTTGAATTCTAAATAAATCACAGTGTCACCAGTAAAGCACCCCCACACCATCACACCTCCTCCTCCATGATTCATTGTGGGAATCACACATGCAGAGATCATCCGTTCACCTCCTCTGCATCTCACAAAGACACGGAGGTTGGAACCAAAAATATCAAATTTGGACTCAGACACAAGGACAGTCTAATGTCCATTGCTCGTGTTTCTTGGCCCAAGCAAGTCTCTTCTTATTATTGGTGTCGTTTAGTAGTGGTTTCTTTGCAGGAATTCGACCATGAAGGCCTGATTCACACAGTCTCCTCTGAATAGTTGATGTTGAGATTTGTCTGTTACTTGAACTCTGTGAAGCATTTGTTTGGGCTGCAATCTGAGGTGCAATTAGCTCTAATGAATTTATCCTCTGCAGCAGAGGTAACTCTGGTTCTTCCTTTCCTGTGGAGGTTCTCATGAGAGCCAGTTTCATCACAGCGCTTAATGTTATTTGCGACTGCACTTGAAGACACTTTCAAAGCTCTTGACCTTTTCTGAATTGACTGACCTTCAGGTCTTAAAGCAATGATGGACTGTCATTTCTCTTTGCTTATTTGAGCTGCCATAATATGGACTTGGTCTTCTACCAAATAGGGCTATCTTCTGTATACCACCCCTACCTAGTCAAAACACAACTGACTGGCTCAAACACATTAAGAAGGAAAGATATTCCACAAATTAACACACCTGTTATTAATTTAAATGTATTCCAGGTGACTACCTTATGAAGCTGGTTGAGAGAATGCCAAGAGTGTGCAAAGCTGGCATCAAGGCAAAAAGTGGCTACTTTGAAGAATCTCAATTATAAAATATATTTTAATTAGTTTAAAATCAAAATAAATTGTATTAGTCACATGCGACGAATACAACAAGTGTAGACCTTACAATGAAATGCTTACTTACGAGCCCCTAACCAACAATGCAGTTAAAAAAAATATGAATAAGAAATATAAGTAACAAGTAATTAAAGAGCAGCAGTAAAATAACAATAGCGAGACTATACACATGGGGGTACCGGTACAGAGTCAATGTGCATGGGCATCGGTTAGTCGAGGTAATTGAGGTCTTCCTTAGTCGAGGTAGTTGAGGTGTTTAACACTTTTTTGGTTACTACAAGATTCCATATGTGCTATTTCATAGTTGTGATGTCTTCACTATTATTCTACAATGTAGAAAATAGTACACATTTGGAAAAAGTAGGTGTGTACAAACTTCTGACTGGTACTGTATAGAGAGAGAGAGATTATACTCATGAGGTTAAAACATCTGTTTCTTATTTTTAATGCAGCATTGACCTTTCTCCATGTAGTCCTCATCAGTATTGCATTTTCTACAAAAATCTTCTATTTTATCCTTATATGTCTAATGTTTATCTATCATTCCAATCTTGTTTACTGCTCAACAAAAATCGTAAACATTTTAGCCCCCCCTCCATATCCTACTCTTTGAGGGCTTATGAGAAACCAGAGATGATTGGGCTTGAGTGTGACTTCATACACAAGGAATGGCCAACACATGGAACCACACACTAGTTCTTGCTCTCTCTGCCAACCCAATATTGATTCAGGAAATACTCTGGAGATCTGACTAACAGCTTGTTAGTCTCTTTTCCATGGGCGGGTCTGTATTAGGCAAGCTCTGGTTTGTGGGACCACTGGTGTTGTGGTACAAACTGACCTAATGCTCGGGCTCAGGCTGTTTTCGTCAGTATTCACTCCACTGCACGTCTTGCCCTGTCTCCTGTGGCCAGCGCAAACACACATGTGAATATGAACACCCCACAGAGACACAGACACGCAGAGACAGGCCAACACACACACACCATCTTCCAAACCTGTCTCCCAGGGCGGAGGGTGTTAGATCAGACTCTTGTGGGCTGTTGTGTTTTCCTTTTCTATGGCCTCTGAGTGTGTGGGTCAGTATTTCTCCTGGTGCAGCTGTGACATAATACACATATGAGTGTGCACTTCATCAGGCATGTCATCATCTGCCTTTGTCCAATACATACTGTACACGCACGCACGCACGCACACACACACACACACACGCACACACACACACACACACACACACACACCAGTGGCGTAGCACAGTTTCCTGTGGCCCCTCACGAAACTGTTGCCATGGGGCAGTGAGAAAAATGTGCAGTTTTATACATAGAGACCCTATTAAATTACTAGTATTCTAATTCAGAATTCTACGGTTTTATAGTTTATTTAATGCTATTTTATACATTTTGCCATGAGGCTGAGATAAAATCTTCCAGTTTTGAAGCTATTTTCCTGTAATAAAAAATGTAAATCATGGCTTATGCCACTGGCTTTGAGTAAAGCCAGTGTGTCTATGTAGGCGGATGACTCAACACTATACGGGTCAGCTACTACAGCGAGTGAAATCCCTGCAACACTGAACAAAGTGCTGCAGTTAGTTTCAAAATGAGTGCCAAGGAATAATTGAGTCCTAAATACTAAATCCTAAATCCCAAAAACTAAAAGCATTGTATTTGGAAATTGAGCAAGTTGAAGTGACCAAACTGCTTTATTTCCTTCCACAGGCTTGGCCCATAGAGACAACTTAACCAGATGAATCGATTCTCTACTGAAAGGTTTTGAATCGATTCTCTACTGAAAGGTTTTGAATCGATTCTCTACTGAAAGGTTTTGAATCGATTCTCTACTGAAAGGTTTTGTACTGGATTGTAAAACTGTCATGGTCAGAACATGTTGGTACAACAGTAGCTAAGATGAGGAGAAGCCTGTACATAGTGAAGGGCTGCTCTGCCTTCTTAACAACACTATCAACAAGGCAGTTCCTACAGGCCCTAGTTTTGTGGCACCTGGACTACTGTTCATGCCAGATGAGGCTGGTGACTTGAAAAATTGAGAAGGATGGGAGACCCACGGTATAAGCGCGTAACGCACAGAGACGTCAAAGTGTGTTTCAAAAATCGGGAAACAGTAATTATTTTAACCTAAAGCATTTAATAAATACATTTATAGTACAATATTATAGGGAATGGGAATGAGAGGGCTACTTACACAGTGTTTGTAAGGGATCACAGCAGTGATTGAATGAGGGTATGAGGCCTGAGTTGAGGTGTTCAGAGGCTTCAGTGCAGGACAGGATTTGACTGGGAAGACAAAAAACAATAGCACAACACACTAAACAGTTAGACAAAAGAGCTAAGAATGAGTTAGTCCAAGCAAGGAGTCAAATCATTGATGTGTAATAATGTGATTGTGTTTGTGTATGTGATTGACTCTACATACAGTAATGAGAGAAAATTGATAGGTCACAGTGCTTGGAGAGGAAACATTCAATGTGCCAGTGGATGAGCGGGCACATGAGACGTGGCTACAGTTCATGTCAGGAGAGAGTTGACAATGGTAGTGGAGTGGTCATCACCTCTTAATCAGGGAACAGGAGGGGACTTAGCTGTAAATACAAATAGCAGATACAAATCCTGTCAATCTGCAGCAACCTTATACTTGTTCATATGAATTATATTTAGACTAGATTAGGAGGGGGATTTCCTCTACCCAGACACATAGACAACAACTGATAGACAATAGAACTCACAGGGCTGAGCAAATTTGATCACATTCACATTTGCTCCCGACACACAAATGGATTATAAATACATAAAGTTACCAATTAGTTACCCTGACCAAATGGACAGCGCACATAGGCTGCATGCAGCTGCTCTTATTAGTAGCCTACAGTTGATCAGACTGAAAAATAGTCTCGTTTTCATCCCATTCAGCATGTCAGATCTCTAATGTTAAGGTGAAGCCTAGGCTGCTACAACATCTATGTAATGAGTTTTTGCTTGTGTCTGTCCGGAGTGGTTATGTGTTATCATCTTTGCTACATAAATACCTGAGGAAAGTGGAAAACCTACTTGAGCGCGCGCATAAAATGTGCTGCCTCTTTATTCTAACTTTTAATGGTTGATGCGATGGAAGCGATTGAATTGATTTCGACATCCCAGAAAAAGACAGTAGACAGTAGAAAGTTACATATGTTCAGCAAGTAAATCAAATCAAATTTCATTGGTCACATAAACATATTTAGCAGATGTTATTGCGGGTGTAGCGAAATGCTTGTGTTCCTAGCTCCATCAGTGCAGTAGTATCTAACAGTACAGTAGTATCTAAAAACGATTCACAGCAATACACACATCTAAATGTAAAAGAATGGAATTAAGAAATATATAAATATTAGATTGAGCAATGTCGTAGTGGCATTGACTAAAATACAGTAGAATAGAATACAGTATATACATATGAGTTGAGTAAAGCACTCTGTAAACATTATGTAAACATTATTAAAGTGATTAGTGTTCCATTATTAAAGTGGCCAGTGATTCCAAGTCTATGTATATAGGGCAGCAGCCTCTAAGGTGCAGGGTTGTGTAACCGGATGGAACCCGTCTAGTGATGGCTATTTAACAGTCTGATGGCCTTGAGGTAGAAGCTGTTTTTCAGTCTCTCGGTCCCAGCTTTGATGCACCTGTACTGACCTCGCCTTCTGGATAATAGTGGGGTGAACAGGCCGTGGATCGGGTGGTTGATGTCCTTGATGACCTTTTTGGCCTTCCTGTGACATCGGGTGCTGTAGGTGTCCTGGAGGCCAGGTAGTTTGCCCCGGTGATGCATTGAGCAGACCGCACCACCCTCTGGAGAGCCCTGTGGTTGCGGGCGGTGCAGTTGCCGTACCAGGCGGTGATACAACCCGACAGGATGCTCTCAATTGTGCATCTGTAAAAGTTTGTGAGGGTTTTAGGGGCCAAGCCAAATTTCTTCAGTCTCCTGAGGTTGAAGAGGCACTGTTGTTGTGATGTGTACGCCGAGGAATTTGAAGCTTTCCACCTTCACCACTGCGGTTCCGTCAAAGTGGAGAAGGTGGAAAGGTTCAAGTTCCTCATAATGTAAAATTACCTTGGAGTTGCACTTGTTAGCGGAACTATCCCTCTCGTCTCGTCTTTTTCCCAGAAGCTTGAATCTGATGTGGGCGTTTATATGCTCCCTGATTTAGTTTTGGCGTATAGCTGAACGATCGATGTTCTTCAGGTCACTGTACCCCTCTTTTGCCCAAGGATGACTTTCCAAAAAGCAGGCAAGGCCAGAAATACAGGCGGCTTGATGAGAGGCTCCCTGTTAACCAGCTACTGTTATACTTTTGATACCAGGTGGTGTTGAACGCCCTCACCTTTTCATCCTTCTTCATGAAACTGATTTCAGGCAGAGGTCAACCCTCGCTTTTAATTCGCTTCTTCAGTTGCAAGTAGCTAGCTACTGCTACTTGCTCCTGAAGTTAGCAAGGCAAATTGAAATAAATTGCATTAGCTGGACACAAAAATAAAGTTCTAAAACCAAGAAAACAATGTATAATATACCTCCTCCGTCTCCTGTAATTTGAAGAAACTAATTTGAATTGAATAATATCCTTTTTCTTTTCAACTATCACTTTTCAATCTCTATCTAATCATGTCACCAACAACATCCAAGCTTCTCAACACATAGATAGTACTCCCCTTCCTCCTCTGAGGAGCCTCCACTGGTTCAGTCGTGTGGTCAGGTGCCACAAAGAGGGACCTTGGAAAATTACAATTGTCTCGAAACAGGGTTACACCAGTAACCCACACACTTCCCTGACAATCTTCAGCTGCAGTCTTAGGGTCTTTTGGTTCCCCTCCATGTTGATAACCAAACTAGGAGCAGCACAGGCTTTAAACTGGCAGAGCAGGGAATTCTGGCATTCAACAGCAAACCACCATGTTCAGGTTACATACGCCACATAACTATCGAACTGAGACAGCATCCACTGTGTGTGTGTGTGCGTGCGTGCGTTCGCTGTTTGTGTGCGCGTGTTTGTTTGTGTGTGCACCGAATGTGCGTGCGTGCACACACTGTGTCACGTGCTAAACACGCATCTTTCACAGAATGTGATCAATCGATGCTCACGCGTGACACGTCTTCCTAAGAAGAAAAAAGTCCTTTGCTATTGTAGTTTGCCAACTGGCTCATACACTCAGATGAATTGAATTGACTGAAAATGAAGGGTGCTTATGTCTGTGTACATGCTGTAGTACTGATGCAGAGACACCTGGCATGTTTATTGAGAGAAATCTAAAGAGGAGCTCTATCTTACAATCATCCCTTGGGTTTCCTTAGCTTGTGTCCTAGATATGATCTGTGGTATTGTAATGGAGCTTATAAAATTGTACCGCGGGATAGCTCCATAAAAACAGCACAACCGGTAATCAATGGCTGCTATTCACAGGACACTGGAGGCTAAATTCAGTCATGATGCCGGGAAAATAAATGGTCCTTATCTTAGGGAATAGACAACTAGAACTATGGGGCCAAATTCAACACCTAATAGACTGCTATATATCAGAGAAGAAGAGGCGAAGCGAGAGGGTTTACTCCGCCTACAATCTCTCCACGTTCAGAAGATCATTAGTTATTAAGCAAGTGAGCAGTGTTTGTATGGATGGGCAAGGAGAATTTAGTCAAGATAAACATGTATTGCTATTTTGATACGAGGCTTATTTTATCGAATAGAAGTTTCGTACTGCTTAGGCTGTTAAGAGTGTACTGATAAACGTGTGATGCACGTGACATCGCGGCAACTTAGAGAAAACACACTTTATATCGGAGACGGTCTATGCATATTCATGAGACTAGCATAGCATCTCACGTTCCATTGAATACACGCGGTTGACGTCAACACCCATCATCGAATGTTCAAAATAGTATTAAAATAACAAGATGTATCCACCTATCCAAAGAGAGTAAAAGGCGAGCGCTTGAGAGCTTGCCGTTCCGCTAAGTGGACTACGAATCCCATTGTTAGAGCGGAGACATAGGCATCTCGTCATTATATCCAGTATCTCTGTATGCAGTATACAGTATGTTGTATGTAAATGTCTTTGTCTTGTGTTTGTAATACCCTTCAGCGTTCACAAGGGCTTGGGACAATATATAGTAAGAAATGTCTAGCTTAAAGACCTATGTTAAACAGTTCTGTGATGTGATGGAAACCAGATGCAACAGGAAGTGTGGCTGAAGAGAATAGAAAGGACACCATGCAATAGATTATGCATGGTCTATGCTCCACTAATTATTAAGAAGAAACTTGTCTTCACAGACATACGGACCGCACATTCCAGCCACATTCATCGGCATAGACCAGAGCTTCAGCTCACAGAGAAAATAGGGGGCTCTTCAAAAGGGTCTGGGTGGTTAATTGGAACCATGAAACCTGGATGACAAAGAGAAAAAACCTGGTGGAACAATGTATATGGAGGTTTCTTCACCACACCCAACCCATAAAGGTTCAAGGTTGATTCAAAGTGAGACCGCCTTCCCTTCCAGACAAAGGGTTGCATCAAAGCTATGCCATTTCTAGTAGTAGACTACCAAGCCTAAAGGTAGCAAGGTAAAACACAGGCAGTGATGCTGCTCCTTAATGCTAACCCTGGATCAGCGGCATCTCTTCTAAACAATCTGGGTCACGTACTGGTGAGAGTGAGGGTGAACTGATCCCAACTCAGTTTGTGGCAGTGTGATGTCAACAGAATGGCTTGTGGTGAACTGGAAGGCTGGGCTGCAGGCTGCCTGCAGAGCAGAGATGTAGAGGTAATAGAAAACACTTGGAACGGGCTGTGAACCAGTCAGAGGGAGAGAGAGAGAGAGGAAGGAGCAGGAGAGGAGACAATAAATACTTGTTTTGGTGACCTTTAGAGATTAGCTGGATGAAGATTTATAATGGAACTCAAGCTGTGGATAGAGATAGTAGACAAAAATACACTGTGTATTCTCAGGCCGAGGGAGTATTTGAGAATTTTGCTGTGCTGGGTATTGGGGTCCATACAATGTATCCTATAATCTAGGCTCTATGTAGGATACTAAGGTATTGTAATGTAAAGATAATATCAGAAATACTGTTAGAAATAATGTTTTCTCTATGTTTTCCATCAGGACCTGAGTCTGAGCTCCAACCCAGAGCTGTCCGGTCGAGTGCCTGTCAGGACCACAGTACTCTTCATGACAGACTGGATGTAGTGGAGAAGGTAGAGTAAGACACAATGCTTTTCACGGTCTCTTTCTGTCACAGCCTTCATAAACCCATAATCCCTTTAACTGTCTCTTCTTGAAAAACATGTTGAAAAAATGATTTGACCTTACATTCCTACTTCTAATAACTCAAATAAGAACTACAAATATAATTTTTTCAAGTTTATGTTTAATTAGTGAATTACAGAGCTCTACCAGGTGGTTGAGAAGTCACATTAGAATGGCAATATTTGCATGGGATTTTTACTCATCTCAAAAAAAGAACATGAATTACTTTAGGTCTGCTTCAATGGCTTTCATAGGTAAGAATTGGTAAACAAGGACTGATTTCAAATTTGAACATATTATGGTAATGTTGTGTGTCCAAATATGAATATTCTATTACATAATATGATTTTCTTGAATTTGAAATTATCTAGGTCAGGGATGGCCAACTAGCGGCCCAAAGCCCCCGTTTGTAGGCCCACAGATCAATTTCCCCCCAAAATTCAATAAAAATGAGGAACTCAGTCAGGGTCTCAACTTAATGTTGCGAGTTAGAATAGTAGAATAGACAATGCATTTTGACATTTGGTTGTGCATCAGCAGTTTCTCTCGTGTTATGTAAGTCACTGACAGTCACTGAATGAGTCCATGCCAGCTAAACATTTTTAGATTGGTAAATTCGTCTAGCCAGCTATCCAAACGTGTGGTAATCATGGTCGAATTATGGACCCGGGGACCCCATTGATTTTGTAAGTCACTCTCACTCAGATATATAAGTCAGGGCAAATGTGTAGAATTGCAGGAAATTTGCTTAACTGCAAACATTTCTCTCCACTTTATGGCAAAATGTTTAGAATGAATGGGAATTAGCTCTAAAACTGCACATTTTAAATGAGTAGAACTGCATGAAATTAGTTACGAAATTGCAAAATCTTCACTCTGCCCCATGGCAAAAGAATTGCATCAAACTCGCTTTAAAACTGCAACATTTTCTCTTTGCCCAATGGCATAGATGTGGGTACGCAGACTTGCTAGCCACTGTGCCCCCACCCCCATCAAAGTCGCCCAACCCTGATCCAGGTTCTTCCATCATGTTTCCACATGTTCAGACTACATTTTGAGATAATGAATGACAAAGAGCAGTTTTTAATTACTATTATAGGCCTTATTTTATAGGTGACCTTTCATCTGAATATTGATTAATTGATCCCACGGGCATGAAATGTGGTTTAACCCATTTGTTGTCAACAATCCAATCATATTTTTCACCAAAATAAGTATTTGTTATAAAAAATGTTTGTACCCTATTCTTAGTCCAGCGTACTTTTTAATGACATATCAACTGCCTGGTAGAGCAATTTATTTACATATTCCTATGTAACGGATGTGAAATGGCTAGCCAGTTAGCGGTGGTGCGAGCTAGCAGCCTTTCAATCGGTTACGTCACTTGCTCTGAAACCTAGAAGTAGTGGTTCCCCTTGGTTCCTCTGCAAGGGCCGCGGCTTTTGTGGAGCGATGGGTAACGACGCTTCATGGGTGACTGTTGTTGATGTGTGCAGAGGGTCCCTGGTTCGCGCCCGGGTCGAGGGGACGGACGTAAAGTTATACTGTTACACCTACTCTTCAAGGTCTCTACTAACAGGAATAGTGCAATATTCATCCCTCACCACCTGAATTCCTGCCTTTTATCCCATATCTTTGGTGACTGATTTTGACTTTTCTTACAGCCCTCTGAGTGGGCCAAGTTAGTGCCACAACACTGACCTTCAGTGACCCAAAAGGATACAAAGTATGTAAATTGCTGCAGGTGGGCTGAGGGAGTTGACCAATCAAGTTCAAATGAAGATTTGTTTTATATCCACTTCTAAATCCACTGTCAAATTTAAATCAGAACCAAATGTCATACTATATGAGGGGGATATAACATGGTGCTTTTCCAAAAATGTAGCCTTTTGTGGCTACACTTTATAATGATATTCTAATTCTTATAAATGATTTGTTAAGCATTTATGTAGGCTTCAATAAACCATAACATATATACTTTGCTTCAAATGTGACCTATCTTTCATTTCTATCTCACACACAAATAAATCTAGCCTTATTTGGAAATAGTTTCACATTTCCCAATTTCCATGGCAGACATTCAATCATCCAAGGAATGTGGGAGATTTCCCAGTGGTTTGTTACATTACTACCTTGTATAAAAAAAAATGTTTACGTTGACACTAAAATAATCTGCACTATTTCCTTTAAAAGGAAACTTTTTTTGTACTAACAATGCCCATCCAAACCACTCAGCAGTGGAAATCACTCAGTTACTAAAAAGTATTGGTTCACACCACCCAGGGAGTATTGCTGTTGAATGAGTATTGATTGCATCTGAGAATCTACAGTACCAGTCAAAAGTTTAGACACACCTACTCCTTCCAGGGTTTTTCTTTATTTTTTACATTGAAGAATAATAGTGAAGACATCAAAACGATGAAATATTACATATGGAATCATGTAGTAACCAAATCAGAATTCTTCAAAGTAGCCACCCTTTGCCTTGATGACAGCTTTGCACACTCTTGGTCTGTAAATATCGAACTAATATAGAACAAACGACTGTGTCGCATCTCTAGCAACCAGAAGATGAGAAAGTAGGAACTTGCTTATAAAAACGAAAATAAAAGGCGAAAAATTATATTTTCTGCTGGTAAATGTGCACTTTCATATTGTTTTCTTTGGAAACGGTGGTATAAGCGGGATAAACGCCTCCATTCTGTACATTAACTCTGCGTCGTCCATTATTTCCAAGGCAATGTACAGAACGTCAGTGTTTATCCCTTATGTAATAGCATCACCTTGATAGGCTACATTACATTTATGCCATATCGCTTACTATCCAATTCTTTCAGATCTGCACTCAGATGGGTCTAGGTTCTAGGAGTAGGACCTAGGAATCAATGTGAGTTGGGCTGATAATGATCCTGTCTGTCCCCTATATGTCCCCTGTAGCGTGTAGAGGACACAGTCCAGAAGCTGGAGGCTGAGCTGGCTGTGCTACTGGAAGCCATAGAGGCCCCTGAGTGGAGCCCCCTGCTGGAAACTGCTGGAAAACCTGTGGTGGACATCCTGGATGGCCAGGGACTGGGAGAAGGTGGCGACTCCTGAGAGAGGAGAGCAGAGATCTCTGTTGAGGGGCTATGCTACTTCACTCTGCCCTGATGAGGGTGCACCTGGCAAGGACAGACAATGAAAGACACTTTAAATGTACAATCTTTGTTTTTCTGGAGTTGGAAGTGTACACAAACTGTATAAAACAAGCCCTTTAATGAGTAAACACAGGCTTAGTATGTATTCTGTGCAACAGTTGATAGATCACGACACTACTGCCTACTTGTCTGCATAATACACTCCTCTAATCCTCAGACACTCTCATCCTTTCTCCCTTCTTAGACTAAACCGGAATCCCTACACACAAGGGTAACTGTCTCAGCCTCTCGGGATGGTTACAGTTCTAAACAATATACTTTGATTTTTATCTAGTAATGCATTCTGTTCCGTGTGGGATTGTGTCCCTTTCTCATCCCATGCCTCTGTTCCACCCCCTGGTGCCAGTTGAGAGCTACACATGCAGCACAGAGCCACAAGGTAGGCCGTGCCCTTTACCACAGATCAAGAATCAGGTTACACAACCCCTATCCTGAAACCATTAGGGAGGCTTGAAATAATACCTTGCATCAGTGGTTAAGGGCAACTAATAATCTCAATGTGGATGAAGGATGAAAACCACTAGAGAGTACTGGAAGGAATTTATTTATCAAAGCAGTTAAAGCAACATGTTTCAATACACAGAGCAGTTTGAATAGGTACGGTACAAGGCTTCCACTGGGACCCAGGCTAGTTGCAAGTGTATTTATTTAGTCCCCATACAAATCTTACAGAACATGTTCAAAATTGAAACACAAAGAGGGGAGTGGTCATAGATTTTGTTCTCAAAAATGGACACTACAATACTAAATGTTGCTACAAAGATAAGACAGTAATATTATCTGTGAGAGCTTTAATCCTTATCCAGTTGATGGGAAAAGTACTTGTGGTAATTGGTCACTCGTTCTATCACAATGCTGTTTGAAACACACAGGTAAATATACTTACATACAATGTTAGCCAATAAACTAGCATGTAAACACAATGGTACAAACATATTAAAGATTATTTGGGGGTTAGGCAAGCAACATCCGACCAGGAATGGAGATGCATTTTTAATTATATCAAGGGAATGACATTTAGGCTACAATATTGTCGAACTTAGAAATAAACTACCGAGCATGACTATTCATTACAAACAATCAACACAATCACGTGGCCATTTCTAGCACTGGAGACTGAACATCCAGTCAAGCTTTTTCATCTAGTCGTCAGTAGTGAGGACAATGTAAAGACATGTCGAAGAGCAGTATTTAAGACTTTTCACATAGCTAAGGGCAGACTCACACAATGCCCCAACCCCTTGGCCTTATCCCTTTCCCATATACATAACAAAGCACAGAAAACCTCAACTTACCCACATTGGAGCATAGGAGGGCATAGATACTGACTTATTAAATCATCCACTTAAAGAAAAGCCTGTGCACTTGAACATATTCTTAAGACAATCTACGGAATGCCAAAAGTCACTGCATACAATCTAAAATATCATGGCATCCATATAACACTGGGAATAAATGATCTGTACAGTCGTAGGTCTTGAAATCAGTTTTTTTTTTAAGCAAACCTAGACATCACATAGACAGGCAAGCAGGACAGGGCTACACTGATTATATGAGGCCTCTCCTCTGTCAATCATCAGAACACAGGTGAACATCAAGGTATTCTACTGCCTGAAGCTTGCATGTGCACATACTGTAAGCCACCCAAACCCTAGCGTTTGGCTCTCCTACAAAATCTGCTTTGAACTGTAAATAGAGGCGCATGCAAAAATGCAGGGTTCGAGACGCTATCGGCGTAACTAATGCGCTTATTTTTCACAGGAAATCAGATTTTTTTTTTTTTTACCTCCATATAATTTAATATTTGATTTCTCCCCAAAAACATTCCTTTATATATAATCACAATAAATGTTTGTATACAAATTATAGTATTTTCACAGAAGGAACAGTGGTTCTATGCGCTACAGAGAGGAAACATACATTCACACACAAAGTTCTTAGAAATGGCTATGCAAATGGTAGAAAAGCTTTGGCATATCTGCCTACAAGTCGTGCCTGCACACTTGAAAATAAAATTAGTACAACAGTGTATGAATGTTTGGCTTCACACTACTCTTAATTTAGTAACATGTACGTTTAGTAAGCAGTCCCACATAAAACTGTGGGGAGTTAGGTTAGGCCATTTACACCTTACTTTGTTAGGCCTTCGGGTTTTAAGGTGGACAATGCTACATGTTCCCAGATGTCCAGGCTGAGACTAATGGCACCACCTTAAATGTACCACTATCCCCACTAAGTGACCGTTTCAACCACACAACTAATAATACTGCCCCGCGATCATTTTTCATATGGGAGTGATCGAGACAATCATATGTTGAGACGATTGTTCAAATCTCACGGTCATCTTAGTCTAATAAGGGGATTATGTTCAACTACGACATTCTTCTGTAGCTATTCGATAGAAGCTGATCATGTCCGATCCATGGAAAAAGAAAGACTGGAACAGGCAAAGCCTCCCAGACCACGTCAATTGAACTGAACCCTTACGGGGTACACTCAATATGATTCTTCTTCTATGGTCTGATCCCCTGGTAGTGACAATGTTTAATGTTTAACGTATAAAAAAACTCGAGCAGTATGAGCATGTAAACCACAGTGGAGCAGTGGGATAATAGAAACAGCATCTTGGCAACAGTCACAGAGATCGACGGGCGAGGGAAAACGTCCATTTACACCACAGACGTGCTAAGTCCCTCTAACTGACAGGGCGTTTGAAAAAACGAACAATGTCTGGAAAAAGGGTTTCGTTGGAGGAGCATAAAATTACCGTAGTAAAAATCAAACCAGCATGCTGATGCATAATATAGTCACAATTAACGTGTAATGAATGGCTATTGATTAACAATCAACATCAACTTAAAAATGGTTCTACGTTATCGGATTGAACTAGTGGTTTATTTTAAATTGCAAAACCTCCTTGTCCCGAATGGCCCATACTGTATTGTATGTATCTATTAGAAGACTCACTTACTGTGACTGGAAACAACATTTACCCTCCTCAAAAAGTCTCTTTCCACTGCACTACCTTAGGAATAGAATTACATAGAACATAGTAATATAATAGTTATTCTATGTCTATGTGCACTGCATATTGGCATTGTGATACTTGAACAATTATATACTATGATTGAAATGAAAGGCATTTGGAGAAGGTAACCAGACAACAGTAATAGTCGTTCAGAATAGGAGGACTGCACAGAGAGTAGGAGAGGGATTGCATGAGCTACACAGGGAAAGAAAACTAAGAGTGTCTAACTCAGTTGAATAATTCAGTACGTGAGTTTGCAGAGGTAGCTACATCTACTCGAGGCTAAAAGAGCGGGAACGCAAAAAAAAATACATTTTTTGTTTTTGTTGAAACTCTTAAACCTGGCTCCTATTTCTCTGTATGTTGTCATGCTCATATATCGTGTGGCTTCTGCTGCTTGTTATCCCCTCTCGTAGTGATACTTTCATGCTATACTGTACGTTGCATAGAAATTAGTTAGAGCTTATTCTAGGGCGCGGAGGGCGGGACCGCTCTGTAACCCTGCAGTTTCATTCATGCCTTAACGGTGGATGCTACAGAAGAAGAAATAGGAGAGCCATTTTGTGTCCTGCTTGTGCGTTGTTGTCCTGCTGTGCGTTCCAGTTCCTCCAGTCATCATGGCTACATAGGAGAGGTTAGAGTATCTATAGGCATGGTTCCACACACACACACACACACACACACACAGCAGCCTGAGAGACCACCAGGTGGTGGTGTGGTGCTAGCAGCTGCCAGGAGAGGAGCAGACCGAGCCGCACATGCTTCGTTTGGAGGAGGACTCGGGTTCAGGGTCCTCATCCTCTGTGCCTCCCTCAGCCTCCCCGGATCCGTCTCCATCGCCATCATCACCGCCCTCGGCAGCTCCTTCAGACTCCCCTCCCTCTGCACCCTCCTCCTGCCTCTTTTTCAACCTGAGAGACACACAGAAACGGTCAAAAGTTTGGGCACACCTACTCATTCAAGCGTTTTTTCTTTATTCTTACTATTTTCTACATTGTAGAATAATAGTGACGACAACACAACTATGAAATAACACACATTGAATCATGTAGTAACCAAAAAAAGTGTTGGGATCATACATACATACATACATACACTACCGTTCAAAAGTCTGGGGTCACTTAGAAATGTCCTTGTTGTTTTAAAGAAAAGCACATTTGTTGTCCATTAAAATAACATCAAATTGATCAGAAATACAGTGTAGACATTGTTAATGTTGTAAATGACTATTGTAGCTGGAAAAGGCACATGTTTTAAGAAATATCTATGTAGGCGTACAGAGGCCCATTATCAGCAACCATCACACTCCTGTGTTCCAATGGCACGTTGTGTTCACTAATCCAAGTTTATCATTTTAAAAGGCTAATTGATCATTAGAAAACCCTTTTGCAATTATGTTAGCACAGCAAACCACTAGTCTCAACGTCAACAGTGAAGAGGCGACTCCGGGATGCTGGCCTTCTAGGCAGAGCTCCCCTGTCCAGTGTCTGTGTTCTTTTGCCCATCTTAATCTTTTCTTTTTATTGACCAGTCTGAGAAATGACTTTTTCTTTGCAACTCTGCCTAAAAGGCCAGCATCCCGGAGTCGCCTCTTCACTGTTGACGTTGAGACTGGTGTTTTGGGGGTACTATTTAATGAAGCTGCCAGTTGAGGACTTGTGAGGCGTCTGTTTCTCAAACTAGACACTCTAATGTACTTGTCCTCTTGCTCAGTTATGCACCGGGGCCTCCCACTCCTCTTTCCATTCTGGTTAGGGCCAGTTTACTACTCCCTTCACAGAACGGTGCACACAGTGTTGTACGAGATCTTCAGTTTCTTGGCAATTTCTCGCATGGAATAGCCTTCATTTCTCAGAACAAGAATAGACTGACGAGTTCTTTGTTTCTGGCCATTTTGAGCCTGTAATCGAACAGACAAACGCTGATGCTCCAGATACTCAACTAGTCTAAAGAAGGCCAGATCTATTGCTTCTTTAATCAGAACAACAGTTTTCAGCTGTGCTAACATAATTGCAAAAGGGTTTTGTAATGATCAATTAGCCTTTTAAAAGGATACACTTGGATTAGCTAACAACAACATGCCATTGGAACACAGGAGTGATGGTTGCTGTTAATGGGCCTCTGTACGCCTACGTAGATATTCCATTAAAAATCTGCCGTTTCCAGCTACAATAGTCATTTACAACATTAACAAATGTCTACACTGTATTTCTGATCAATCTGATGTTATTTTAATGGACAAAAAAAATAGCTTTTCTTTAAAAAACAAGGACATTTCTAAGTGACCCCAAACTTTTGAACGGTAGTGTACATACATACATACATACATACATACATACATACATACATACATACATACATACATACATACATACATACATACATACATACACATGTACACTCAACCACACAAGGGATAGGAGAGGAAAGAAATGTGTGATTAGAATACATAGTGGGGGTCTAAGGACTGTGATATACTATCTGTCTAGAGATTATGCCCAAGTAGTAAAAATAGAACTCAAGCTCCATTAATTACAGCAATAAGAAAACTAAATTTGCCATGCAGGAAGAACTCCAAATTATGCTGCAATCTCAGACAGGTAAATAATAAATGAGGTACTCATTTTTTCATTACATGAAATATGAACTATCACCAGTGTAGAATCTCTTAATATAAACACAGCATTATGGCAACAATATAGGGTCATAAAACGGCTATATATTTTTGTAACGCCATCATTAAGTCGAGGTAATGTACAGAGCATTTCTATATGACTTGCAGAGTGATGTCAACGTCACTGGAAGCAAAAGTGAACAGGGAGGATGTACAGTAGCACATAAACAGCTATTCACCATAAACTTAAAATGATGACTGCAGAAACCTAACTCCATTATAAGGTTGATTCATAACACCACCTTCTAACCTTTGGTATGACGACCACATATTGCATATTGTTCTGCAAATTATAGATTACACGGAGAAATTACCATGTAAATAATCGTTATATCATTTTAGTGCTTATGTCATATGTACGGGATAATCAACAAGGGGCTATGCGCTCTCGAAAAGAATGAACGACGTTCGATGCGATTACAATAGCGGAGAGGAACTAAACTTCCACGAAATTGCATCACGTTGCAGAGAACCCAGAGCCCCGAGTTGATTATCCCTTTTATACCATGGCTATAATTTAACACATTTGCCACTAGAAATGTGTACATTTGCCGGTAGAAATGTGTTCAACATCGACTGAAGTAGCTAGCAAGTTACTACAGTATATAGATAGCTACAGCAGTTGCCTTGGTAACCAAACAAATAGACTTGCTAGTTTAGCTGACCAAAACATTGGTCCTAACTTGATTTTTTAAAAGTTGAATTCAACAATGCCAATAATGTTTTCAATTCGACTTCTGCTTTCAAAAGCAACTCAAACATAGAACATGGAAGAATGAATTATAGCCATTGACTTCTACCGTGCTGATATACTATGCGTTACACGCTCTAGAATGCCCTTCAAGCCAATCAGGAATGAGTATTAAACAATACCATGGTATAAATAGAGCTAAGACTGATGTAACAATGTGTTTTTTTTATTGGTCTCCCAGGTTCAGTAATTGGGTCCGCGTTTATATCGTCTTAGTATATTATAGAGCTAACAATGCTTGGGATATTCATAAATATCTATTCATGTATATGTCAGCTTGCCTAGACCTTATGTAGGTGTTATGTCAGCCTTACGCATGCCACTTTAAATACAATTTCCCTAAATGGTTTAACATGAATGTATTTTGATTGGTCTCCCAGGCGAAGGGTTTCGTATGTGGTCTTACTTCTCGCGGTTGAAGATCATGAACTCAGACTGCACCACTTCAAGGCACTCCTGTAGGTAGTCGTTCTCCTGAGGGCAGCAAGGGAAGGGAACAGCCATCATCATCACACACACACACAGGGCGACAACGGCGGACGGGGAGATCAATTTCACCTCAAACAATCACCAGCGAGACCCGAAAGATTACAAACACCCCCTTCTCCCCTCCTTTAAATCACGCCTGGTGATTTGTTTGTGTTCCTTCCCTCAACGTTTGGCACGGGACAAAAATAGAAGTGCATATTTCCAAAAGCACTTGGGGGGGGGGCATCACAACACCACTGAAGGCTTCATCATTTAATAATCTATGTAATAACCCAGCCCCCCTCACACAATAGAAGGCCCGGAGTAAGATGGCGGCTATTGTTAGAATATACGAGTTTTACTGCAATTACAGCGCCCAGAGATCACTTTCGATAACACTGAAAGTCGACAATAATAACGTGGAGCTCGTAATGAGAGGCTTGGCGGATGAAAACCTGGCACAGCTCCTAAATATGGATTGTCTAACATCCATGGTAAATTGTGGCCGCAATCACAGATAATAAAAGTGGGTTTCTTAAAATACTGTAATCATGCAAGCAAATAACCGGTCTTCAAGACAAAGAGATGATGATATTCATGAAATGAAGGGACAAAAATAACAACTGGGGAACAGAAGGCTACAGAAGGCACCCTGCACTCTGAGTAAACCAAGACCTGCTAAACTGTCCAATACCTCAGGTTAAAGCACTATTTACAAGGGTTGAATTCTTTAGGGGATGACGTAGCAAAACATTTTGCAACGGAAAACACAAATAAACGTTTCTAATTGGACAAGTTCAGGTAGTAACCTCCAAGTTTCAGTCCGTTTTCTTCAGTTTGGTGCCTAATGAACATGACTCAGGCACAGTCAGTAGTGACTGGGTGATGTGACACTCACCGACTGGGAATCCTTGCTGGCTTCCCGTGACCTGTTCTTGGCCAGTCTTTTCTTCTTCTTGTGGAGGGGACGAGATTCTAGTATCATCTCCTCCAGCTCAAAGGTGGGGTCGCAATGCAGACGGCCCTTCTGTGGACCCAAGACACACAGTACACTAATGAATGAATATACACTAATACAGGCACACACACGTGTACCTGCAAGTTAGCATTTCATTGTACTGTATTTGTGCATATGACAAATACGGTACATTCGGAAAGTATTCAGGTCCCTTCCCCTTTTCCACATTTTGTTACGTTACAGCCTAATTCTAAAATTGATTACATAAATTTCAATCTACACATAATAACCCATAATGACAAAGCGAAAAAAGGTTTTTATAAAATAAATAAAGTACTCAGACCCTTTGCCATGTGACTCGAAATTGAGCTCAGGTGTATCCTTGAAATGGGTTTTCATGGCCGAGCAGCCTAAAATCACCATGCGCAATGCCAAGCGTCGGCTGGAGTGAGGCTCACCGCCAAATCTTAACGCTACAGCACACAATGACATTCTAGACGATTCTGTGTGTCCAAATTTGTGGCAACAGTTTGGGGAAGGCCCTTCCCTGTTTCAACATTACAATGCCCCCTGTGCACAAAGCGAGGTCCAAACAGAAATGGTTTGTCGAGATCAGTGTGGAAGAACTTGACTGGCCTGCACAGAGCCCCGACCTCAACCCCACCGAACACCTTTGGGATGAATTGGAACGCCGACTGCGAGCCAGGCCTAATCGCCTAACATCAGTGCCCAACCTCAGTGCCCAACCTCACTAATGCTCTTGTGGTTGAATGGAAGCAAGTCCCCAAACAAATGTTCCAACATCTAGTGGAAAGCCTTCCCAGAAGAATGTTGGCTGTTATAGCAGCAAAAGGGTGGGGGGGGGGGGGGGGGTTAACTACATATTAATGGCCATGATTTAGGAATGAGATGTTCGACATGCAGGTGTCCACATACTTTTGGTCATGTGGTGTATATACTGTATTATGTGTGAATCAGTGTCCATAAGCTGAAACTTCTATGCTCCTCTGTGATAGGTTTATGGTCCATGCTTACGTTAGGAACGAACCCAGCATCTATCTTCTTCTCGTAGACAGCGTCCCAGTTGATGTCAGAGAGGTAGGGAGCCGTCTGCATGTGAGACAGGCTGGAGAAACGATGCTCTGGGTTCACAGTCAGCAGCTGGGAGGCACACACACACACACAATTATATCTAATTTAGACCCATTAAAGATTCAAAAGAATATCATCTCTACAGAGAGATACACGTCATTCCTTCCTAAATTCCCCTCAGGGATTAATAAAGTTGTATTGAAGGTGAAAACCTTATGACTGTAGACAAAACAAGTCGAATGCTAAAATCAGATCCAATAACCTAGGTGGTGTCACCATTAGGGGGCACTCTTAAGTCAGCCACAGTCGTACAGTACAAGGATCAGGTCCCTTATGAATCCAAAATAAAGATGTTACCCTGATTTGCATAGATGGAATCAGAGAAGGATTGAGATCATTGTCAGGGGAGAAACTAAATACATGTGACTTGTATCAATATTGTTGTATCTACAATGGAGGAAAACAGCTGTTTGACTTCACCGTGGTACAGCTTAACATACACCTAGGAGAAATTATTTGGGGGGGATGTGGTCCGTTGTCATGGCAACAGTCTCTCTCCCAACTCTCCCACACCCGAAATTCCGACGGCGAGTCATTTCTCCCAGAGGGCTGGTTAAGTCTGTCTCGGTGGAGTTCAGACATGGTAATAGATCAGCAGCCGAGCGGAAGAGACCGATGCCATCGCTCTGGAGTCTCCGCTTTGGCTCTGAATGGAGCAGACACGCAGAGTAGAGAGTAGTCCCTCACTCCTCCGTCTCCCTGCCACTCCATCAGTCTCTCCTCCCTGACCTTACCTCTCTCAATCTCTCCCGTTCTTACCCTCTGGCCTCAGGCCCTTCTCCCTCCATCCACGTTCACCTCCACTACTGCTGCGAGCCCCCCCCCCCCCACCCGCAATTATGATTAGCCTCCCACTGTCTTCTGACCACTGCCTCGACTCTCTACTCCATTGTACACTCTCCCCCGACAACTCTCCACACAGCAGCCCATCTCTCCACTTCTGGTCCATCTTCCCTCTTCCACTCCCCTCCCCTCCTGTCCTGTCCTCTCCCCTCCTCTGCTCTCTTCTTCCCTGCTCTCCTCACAACTTTCCTCTGCTGTCCACTTTTCCCCCTCCCCTCCCCTTTCCACTCACCTTCCTCATGAGATGGACCAGGTCCTTGGGCCAGGCGGTGTTGTACTGCACACTGACGGTACTGAAGAGCTGCATTAAAGACTCCACTGAGTTACTGGCATGGATTTCATAGGGTCTCTGACAGAGGGAGAAAGAGAGAGAGGGTATGAGGGAGAGGGAGGGAAAATAGAGAGATTAAGGTGGTATGAGAGAGAGGCAGGGAAAGAGAGTGAGAGAAAAAGAGGGAGGGAGATAGAGGGGGAGGAAAGCATAGACAGACAGTGAGAGAGAGAGAGAGATGGAAAGAGATAAGTATCAACCACATACAGTAAGCGTCAGTTGTCATAACTCAAGAACAGCTCCACTGCCCAGAATGCCTTTCCTTACCCATCCACGCAGCACCTCGAAGACAGTCACGCCTAGTGACCACCAGTCCACCTCAAAGGCATAACCCGTCCCCCCACTCACAAAGGACTGGAAGATCTCTGGTGCTGAAGGGGATACAACAAAGACAGGTTCAGACAGCTAGGCTACACCCAGTCAAGACCATAGCTTACTGATGGATATTTACACAGTATGTTAATGATAAGGTTTCCGGGTCCCAGATCTGCCTTGTCATAGTTGTGGCAATGACCATAAGAGTTGGCAAGACGCCACAAACAGATCTGGGACCAGGCCAGTGATAAGGGTTTCCAAGGGTTGAAGGAATAACAGTCTTACCCATGTAGGGCTTGGTTCCAGCTAAGGCAGTGGCCCTCTCTCCATCCTTGATTATTGTAGCAACGTTGAAGTCTGTCAGGTGGGCGTGGCCTGTGAAGATATCGTGCTTATGGTGCATTCATAACATCTAATTTTATTGGTTAGTGGGAAACATGTCTACCATCTCTGAGCTCCGACTTCTCCCATATGCTGAACTCTCACATCGCATATTAAGGAAATTACCTTGCCAACAGCATTTTCGGCAGTTAAATGGAACAATAAAACATTATTTATAAAAACAATCTATTAATATGGGTTTCGAACACTAGAATTTGTTATTAGTAGTATTTTCCAATTTTCCCATTTGTCATGAATGCAGCATCAGAACCAAACTACTTATATTTAACACAACATCCATAAAATTCAAAAAACATGTTTATTTCTCCAACAAAACTAGCCAAAATAAACTTCAAGCTACAGTATCTAACTCTGACTAACTAACTGTAACGAAAAATAAAACACAAATAGCTTAATGAAAACATGATTCAGTGTGTCAACAAGACTTGTGTGCCGGAGTCTGGTCTAGTGGTAGTACTGCCAAATCCAGACCACATATAACCGCTAGCGACGGGGTTATGAATCCTGCCACGGCCCCTACTAATGTGAAAAATCTGTTGATGTGCCCTTGAGCAAGGCACTTAACACTAATTTTCTCCAGGGGTGCCAAAATACTATGGCTGACCCTGTAAAATAACACATTTCACTGCACCTATCCGGTGTACGTGACAATAAAACATATACAGTGCCTTGCAAAAGCATTCCTTGTATTTCTTCACATTGTGTTGTGTTACAAAGTGGGATTAAAATGTATTTAATTGTCCTTTTTTGTCAACAATCTACACAAAATACTCTAATGTCAAAGTGCAAGAAAAAAATGTCATAACTAAAATAGCTGTTGCATAAGTACTCAAACCCCTGAGTCAACACGTTAGAAACACATTTGGCAATGGTTACAGCTGTGAGTCTTCTTGGATAAGTCTATAAGAGTTTTGCACATGTGGATTGCGCAATATTTGCCGATTATTCTTTTCAAAATTCTTCAAGCTCTGTCAAGATGTTGGGGATCATGACTAGAGAGCGATTTTTAAAGTCTTGCCATAGATTTTCAAGCAGATTTAAGTCAAAATTCTAACTTGGCCACTCAGGAACATTCACGGTCTTCTTGGTAAACAACTCCAGCGTAGATTTGTGATGTAGGTTATTCTCCTGCTGAAAGGTGAATTCCTCTCCCAGTCTCTGGTGTAAAGCAGACTGAAGGAGTTTTTTCTCTAGGATTTTGCCTGTGCATAGCTCCATCCCGTTTATTTTTATTCTGAAATAGTTAAGCCCCCTCAAGCAAGTTTAGATGCCAATCGCCATATAAAGTCCAAAGAAGAAAAGGTCTGGAAGGAGGACAGATGACTAGAAACGATTCGGTTGACCGTTTTACGTGTGGATTAATTGTTGGAGGACCTTGTGCATTTCAGGTAAAAGAACAACTCTACGTTTATATCCCAGGACATATTAGCTAGCAACAGCAAGCTAGCTAAATAGGACAAATGAGATAGCAACCGCAAGCTAGCTAGCTAAATTGCTATAAAAGTTTGATGCTTTTCAACCTGTCCCCAAAATAATAGAATGTTTAGCTGTTTTAAAATCCCTGAGCGGTTTACTTCCTCTCCGGCAACTGAGTTAGGAAGGACACCTGTATCTTTGCAGTGACTGGATGTATTAATACACCATCCAACATGTAATTAATAACTTCACCATGCTCAAAGGGATATTCACTGTCTCCTTTGTCTTTATGTTTAACCATCTACCAATAGGTGCCCTTCTTTGCGAAGCATTGGAAAGCCTCCCTGCTTTTTGTGGTTGAATCTGTGAAAGTGCTTGACTCAGGGACCTTACAGATGTGTGGGGTACAGAGATGAGGAAGTCATTCAAAATCATGTTGAATCCTATTACTGCACAGCGTGAGTAAATGCAACTTGTTATGCGTCTTGCCATAACAAAGGGGTTGAATACTTATTGAATCAAGACATTTCAGCTTTTCATTTTTAGTTAATTTGTAAAAATGTCTTAAAACACAATTCCACATTGACATATGGGGTATTGTGCGTACGCCACTAACGCAAAATCTCAATTTAAATGTAAATTCAGGCACAACAACAAAATGTGGAAAAAGTCAAGGGGTGTGAATACTTTCTGAACGCACTGTAGTATGTTACATGACGGTAAAACCTGTACACAGGTCTGTCTGTGACATGTCGCGAACATGTAAAGAGTACAGGACAAAAGTAATCTCTAAGAGGAGGCCTGCTCACCTTGCTCGTCCAACAAGATGTTGTCTGGTTTGATATCCCTGTGAGAGAAAGAGGGAGAGAAACACACATACATCAATGTCTAAGAACATGGAACTATTTATAGTCAATATAATACGTGTGTCACAGAATGTGCGTTTCTAAGTGCGCACGTGCATCTGCTTGCACGTGTGTGGAACAGAATGTGTATCGGCGTGTTGAGGCTTGTAGGTGTGTGTGTGTCTTGACGTATTTTATTCTATGCTTACATCACGTGGCTGTGTATTACATATGCGAATGCGTGCCCAGGTGTGTATGTGTTGCGATGTATCGATCCCTACAACACTACATTGGACATGGATGAGCGGGAACATGGCGATTTCCAATCCAATCCCTTGGAGACACTTGCAGGTTTTCTCCACACATGCTTATTTCATGGGGCACCCATGCAGTGGAGACCCAACACAAACAACACCTTGGTGTTTACCCACCAGTGCGGCCCACAGCCAATTAGCAAAGCCCACACCACTTTTTAAATTATGCAGCCTGTCACGCAAGTGTGACTAATACATTTAGTCCACATAGAGAGTCTCATACACTACACTAACATGATATCAGGATATATCAAGACCATATCAGGATATATCAAGTCTTTTTTTAACTGGTGTATTCCTCAAGAGGTTTAATGGGGCTCCCGAGTGGCGCAGCGGTTTAAGGCACTGCATCTCAGTGCAAGAGGCTGAATCACATCCGAACAGTCCCTGGTTCGAATCTAGGCTGAATCACATCCGGCCGTGATTGGGAGTCCCATAGGGCGGCGCACAATTGGCCCAGCGTCGTCCGGGTTTGGCCGGGGTAGGCCGTCATTGTAAATAAGAATTTGTTCTTAACTGACTTGCCTAGTTAAATAAAAGGTTCAATAAAAAAAATGAAGAAAAATGGAAATGTAATCACAAGCCCAAGCCATTTAGCCCACAGAGTCCTCGTCTCATACACTACACTACTATAAAATGCATGTGCACTAAGGCTATGCTATACCAAGAGGTAAGTCTATATTGCTAACTGATGTATTTCTCAAGAGATTCAAATGGAAATGTATGGGAAGAACTCCAATATGAAAGCCCCGATATCGCAAAACCAGCTCATTCTGGTTTTGGGATAAGGAAGTAACATTCCTGTTAGTGCCGAGGCTATTCTATACCAAAAAGTACATCTCTATTGCTAACTGGTGGATTTCTCAAGAAGTTTCATGGAAATGCATTCTATTCATGCCCTATAGCCATGCGAGAAAATCCAATATGAAAGCTCTGCCGCCCTGCCATACCACCACCGTGGTTATTTGATTTGTAAAACCATACAGAGCATTGCTCATTGAACACAATTTTTATTTTACGTGACTAGCAATGCAGTCAACCGTGTTTCCCAAGCATGGAAACTCCAGCAGCAGACGACTGACAAGTGTGAGGTGGATATCCACCTCAAAGCCCTGCACTTTAGAAGTGGGAAGTAAAAAAAAAAAAATCCACTGTTTTAGTTTGTCTCCGGTGCAGAAGAAGAAGAAAAGAGGGGGAATGTTCTGGTGTTCTTTGGGGACTTCTTCGCTTGGACAAATTTTTCATTCCTCGGGCATCATGGCAGCAGCAGACTGTTGCTAGGAGACACTTCTTCCCCCAGTTGGTGCAACAACAAAAAAAAACATAGTATTTTCCTTTCACAAACCCACAGCGTGAAACCAAATTGTAGAGCAGGAGATGGCCACAGATACCTAGGGATTGGACTTGGCCTCCTCCAGCAGACACAATTGTGTCAGTCAGAACAGTTGATGCCAGGATGAGATAAAAACAGAGAAACTTGGTAAAACTCTTTTTTTAACTGACTTCATTGGCATTTAGATAATCAAGAAGGCTTGGGCAGTATACTGTATATCGCGGTATTTCGAAATACCGACGGTATGACTTTTTTTGGGGGGTCCCCCGCCTCGCAGGGGCTGCGGGGGTGCAAGCTACGCCACTGATTATAGCTATAAGAAATCTAGTATAACTATAAGAAATCTAAGATGTGTCAAATAAATTATATCCAGCTCAGGGCTCCAGCTAGGTTTACTAACTTGCTAGCTAGATGTCAAGATCAAGCTTCTTGGTTACAGCAGAGACATTCAATCCCCTCCTGGATCAAGATCCCTGTTGCCTAACTTGTTTTGTGCATAAAAAAAAATCAATACATATATATTTTAAATAGCACCCCTTGTGTGCACTTCCGGTAATACCGTATACCCCGGTATGGTACAGAAACGGTACGACAATCTGGATACCGCCAACCCGAAGCACATTTATCAAGTTCACGAGGTGAAAATGTTTTTAATTAACTGCTGAGTTTAAAGAAAGGACAAGTGTGTGATGATCTAGTTGGATCGACATCATTGTGTGTATGTGTGTGCTCAACGGCACAAACGCACACACGCACTCACCTTCTCACCAGTATGCGAGCACCCACACAGTTCTTTGCACTTTCGAGGAGCGATTTGCTGAAAACGAGCTTCGGAATAAAGGTTAAAACATCTTGAGGCCATCGGTGAGTGGAGTTCAGGGTCTACAGGGACCCAAACACTTTTCATTTACAGCACTGACACTTTTCACTGCACTCGGCAATTTCAACAAAAACTCACGACTGCAAGTCATCCCACGCTGAAGAAGATTGATGGTTACAGCAACATAGATACCGGAGCTTTGTTTAGATATGCGAAGAAGCAAAAATGAAAGGAGAATTCCCAGGTGATTATAGAGACAATTCTGTTCAGCAAAACAACAGACTGCTGGACACACATAGCCTATAGGCTCCTAAACCCATTTAAGTTTCAAAATCTGATGGAGAGAACTCAGCTCCTTAAAAAGCATACAAAAGAACTAAATCACTGTCCAGTGATATACTAGTCAATTAAAAGCTGTGGCTTTTCCTCCGACGAGCCCACATATTGAAAGGCTACATCATCAGACCAAGAGTGGCGGTTCTCAAGTACTGCAGTGAGGTGAGCGTGTAGCCGGTGTCAGAGCCCGGGACAGTGAAAAGAGTGATGCAGGACTACCCGCTCTGCCCCGGGGACACACAAGACAGATGAGAAAAGAATGATGATGCATCATTACACCCCCTAACGCAGGCCATTCATCTCCCTCTGGACATGCAGGCGACGGGATGTCGGGTCTCTGGAGCAGGGCGTGGGAGAGAGAAGGCCAGGAGTCCCAGGAGTGGCACCCAGGAGAGGCATAACCAGGGA